>NC_054712.1:58275254-58322754 GCF_016097555.1 Gigantopelta aegis | reverse complement strand
AGATCAGACTCGGATAACTTAAAGTGACATACCCTAGTTTTTAAACACTACAACATATGTTTCACTATTAAAGCCAATTTTTATCATTTAAATTGGAATATTCATTTTCATTTTATTATTTAGAATATTCATTTTCACACACCTGAAGTAGTTCTGGTCATCCAGCTTTTTGTAATACCCTGAAATGCATTTTGTTATAATTCTAAAAATGCACGTTTGTCTGAGATGTAATGGTTACTGGAACAAGCTCTTATCTATTTTTGGATGGTATTTCTCCGTTTAAATATCACAGGCTTTTCTCTGTCATAACCATATCCAAATGTGTGTTACAGGTTTGTAGATTAAGTAAACGTAGTATCCATTTTCATGGGTTGAAACTAGGGTTTGCGCCTTTAAGACAGAATTTTTAAAATTTTATTTTTAAAGGTGTCCACGCTATCCCAACCTACAGACAAACTGCCGTCTAGTGTACGACCCGTTGAACCCATGCTGCCAGAAGCCTCTCTGTGGATCAGTTGTTGCACCCACCCCTCCTGTAGGGGTCACCCCTCTACCCACCACTGGCCAGCCAGGTCACACACCACAACCTAACCCCAATACCACTCCTGGTGGAGCTCCAACCGCACGTAAGTGAAATCTTCAGTCAATGCTTGAATCATATCCTGGGCCCGTGCTTATAAAACTCCACACTCATTCTCTAATGACGTCACACATATCCTGGGCCCGTGCTTATAAAACTCCACACTCATTCTCTAATGACGTCACACATATCCCGGGCCCGTGCTTATAAAACTCCACACTCATTCTCTAATGACGTCACACATATCCCGGGCCCGTGCTTATAAAACTCCACACTCATTCTCTAATGACGTCACACATATCCTGGGCCCGTGCTTATAAAACTCCACACTCATTCTCTAATGACGTCACACATATCCCGGGCCCGTGCTTATAAAACTCCACACTCATTCTCTAATGACGTCACACATATCCTGGGCCCGTGCTTATAAAACTCCACACTCATTCTCTAATGACGTCACACATATCCTGGGCCCGTGCTTATAAAACTCCACACTCATTCTCTAATGACGTCACACATATCCTGGGCCCGTGCTTATAAAACTCCACACTCATTCTCTAATGACGTCACACATATCCTGGGCCCGTGCTTATAAAACTCCACACTCATTCTCTAATGACGTCACACATATCCTGGGCCCGTGCTTATAAAACTCCACACTCATTCTCTAATGACGTCACACATATCCTGGGCCCGTGCTTATAAAACTCCACACTCATTCTCTAATGACGTCACACATATCCTGGGCCCGTGCTTATAAAACTCCACACTCATTCTCTAATGACGTCACACATATCCTGGGCCCGTGCTTATAAAACTCCACACTCATTCTCTAATGACGTCACACATATCCTGGGCCCGTGCTTATAAAACTCCACACTCATTCTCTAATGACGTCACACATATCCTGGGCCTGTGCTTATAAAACTCCACACTCATTCTCTAATGACGTCACACATATCCTGGGCCCGTGCTTATAAAACTCCACACTCATTCTGTAATGACGTCACACATATCCTGGGCCCGTGCTTATAAAACTCCACACTCATTCTCTAATGACGTCACACATATCCCGGGCCCGTGCTTATAAAACTCCACACTCATTCTCTAATGACGTCACACATATCCTGGGCCCGTGCTTATAAAACTCCACACTCATTCTCTAATGACGTCACACATATCCTGGGCCCGTGCTTATAAAACTCCACACTCATTCTCTAATGACGTCACACATATCCCGGGCCCGTGCTTATAAAACTCCACACTCATTCTCTAATGACGTCACACATATCCTGGGCCCGTGCTTATAAAACTCCACACTCATTCTCTAATGACGTCACACATATCCTGGGCCCGTGCTTATAAAACTCCACACTCATTCTCTAATGACGTCACACATATCCTGGGCCCGTGCTTATAAAACTCCACACTCATTCTCTAATGACGTCACACATATCCTGGGCCCGTGCTTATAAAACTCCACACTCATTCTCTAATGACGTCACACATATCCCGGGCCCGTGCTTATAAAACTCCACACTCATTCTCTAATGACGTCACACATATGCAATTTGTATGGCATTTTCATGACATTAGTGTCTCAGACTGTATTAGAGTCTTTAGTCTTTCATTTTGGTTTCAACTTATTTTCGTGCTTATATCCAATTAAGGTTCAAGCATGCTGTCCTGGGCACACATCTCAGCTATCTGGGCTGTCTGTCTAGAACCGTGGGTTAGTGAGAGAAGAGGGTGAAGTGGTAATACACTTACCCAATGAGACGTTAAAACTCACTATGGGTGAAAGCCGGTACCGGGCTGCGAACCCAGTACCTACCAGCCTTATGTCCAATGGCTTAACCACGAAACCACCGAGGCCAGTGTCTAAATTTTTATAAGCACCAGACCATCATCTGTCTGTCTGTCTATGTGTCTATTTTGTGTATCTGTCCCACATATAAGGTTTTGGTTGTGTTTTTACAATGCCTCAAGATATTGCACTGAAATTTTGTATATAACTTTATCATGTTCTAGTAACAGATCATGCTCAACTTTCATGGTGATTTAGCTATTTTTGATGGAGTTATGGCCCTTATGTTTTCTGGACTTTGTTTTGGCAATGCCTCGAGATATTGAGCTGAAATTTTGTGTATTGCTTTATCATGTGCTGTTACAGATCAAGTTTAACATCCGTGGAAATTTACCAATTTTTCACAGATTTATGGCCCTTGAACTTAGGAGATACAAAAATGTGTTGGGGCCGGTAGGGGACATGTATTGCTTTAGCTGTACTCTCAGGATACTTGTTTCATTTATCTCTCTGTCCTCTTTTCTTTCTGCACTTTGATTTCCATCCCATGTCTTCCCTATTTGGAAGAACTCCTCTTATCTTTCAACTTGTTTTACTGTTTAACTCCACAACCCAGTCCTTGTCTAACTGCAACAGGTGCTTGTCACTTGTGGCAGCATCCAGCTTTTAAAAAACAAGGTTATTATGAAACAAAAATGGTGAGACATGAACCAAAAATATGACTATACATTCAGTAAAATGCTTATTTTGAACTTACTATTATACCAATACCATTAAAGTGATCGTCTCTGTTACACAAACCCATAAGTATAAGTATGATAAAACTAGTATCACTAAAATGTTCTCCAAGAACACAAGTTCTCTTAAGCCAATTTCAAAGGTGCATGTGCGTATGTTTCTATATTTAACTTAATCAGCATCACAAATAACTATTTCAAACAAAAACTAAACTATAAGGTTTAGCCAAAAAGACCATATATATTGTATGTTGTAAGAGGACTAAGTATGTTTAATACAGTTGTTTGATTAATGCAGAATTCTGCGTGTACAACGGAGTGCCGTTCATGCAAGGCAAGTCGTGGAACGTCGGCTGTGACAAAGTGTGTCGGTGTGAAGATGCCATGGCCAAGCTAATTAACTGTGTTGACCGGTAAGCTGAACAAATACAGGAGTTTTCTAATGAGGGAGTGAAACATGGGGGGAGGGGGAGGACACCCACATGTACTTTATTGCAAATATTCTAGCATAAATTATATATGCACCTGACATGTACAGGTATATCTGACAGTGTTTCCAAGAAAAATCATTTTTGACTAAGATATATTGCATCTTTCAGCAAATAAACAAACAAACACACACAATAAATAAATGAATGAATGAATAAATAGCGAAAGAAAGAAAGAAAGAACACACAATAATGGAAGAAAGAAAGATAAATAAATAGAAAAAAGACAATAAATAAATTTTATGCCTTGGTTAAATATTGTTTCATTTACTTTGATGCCAAAATTGGTCAAACTAAGATCAAAATAAGATAATTAGTTTACAATTTTTTCTGTTTGACAGACCTATATAATTTTGTTGTTTAGTGTCATCAATTTTGTTTTATTGGTAATGGATTACATGTGATTTTTGTTGTTTAGTGTCATCAGTTTTGTTTTATTGGTAATGGATTACATGTGATTTTTGTTGTTTGGTGTCATCAGTTTTGTTTTATTGATAATGGATTACATGTGATTTTTGTTGTTTTTTCAGATGTTCGCATTTCAAGAAGATTCAGCCCGGGTGTACTCTGGTAACGGATCCCAACGACCAGTGCTGTCAGGTTCTACAGTGCCCTGTAAACCCACTGAACCCGAACCAAACCACAGGGACATATGGAACAAAGACGGGACAGAGCGTCCCACCATCAAATCCTAACCCACAGACAACTGGGAACAGGAGTAAGTTCAGTGCATTTCATTCATAGTTATTGTCGTGCTTATATCCAGTTGGTTTAGTCATGCTGTCCTGGGCGCACACACCTTATCTATCTGGATGTCTGTCTAGGACAGAGGGTTATATCCAGTTGGTTCAGTCATACTGTCCTGGGCGCACACACCTTATCTATCTGGATGTCTGTCTAGGACAGAAGGTTATATCCAGTTGGTTCAGTCATACTGTCCTGGGCGCACACACCTTATCTATCTGGATGTCTGTCTAGGACAGAGGGTTATATCCAGTTGGTTCAGTCATACTGTCCTGGGCGCACACACCTTATCTATCTGGATGTCTGTCTAGGACAGAGGGTTATATCCAGTTGGTTCAGTCATACTGTCCTGGGTGCACACACCTTATCTATCTGGATGTCTGTCTAGGACAGAGGGTTATATCCAGTTGGTTCAGTCATACTGTCCTGGGCGCACACACCTTATCTATCTGGATGTCTGTCTAGGACAGAGGGTTATATCCAGTTGGTTCAGTCATACTGTCCTGGGCGCACACACCTTATCTATCTGGATGTCTGTCTAGGACAGAGGGTTATATCCAGTTGGTTCAGTCATACTGTCCTGGGCGCACACACCTTATCTATTTGGATGTCTGTCTAGGACAGAGGGTTATATCCAGTTGGTTCAGTCATACTGTCCTGGGCGCACACACCTTATCTATCTGGATGTCTGTCTAGGACAGAGGGTTAGAGGTTAGTGAGAGAGAAGAGTGTATAGCGGCCTTACACCTACCCATTGAGTCGTTAAACTCACCCTGTGTACATGTGTATATACACAAGGGTGAACTATAGAGAACTGCAAATCATTTCAGTCGTTGCTGTTTGAGGGGGACTATCGTCACTCCTGCTTCACATCACTCCCCTGACACACATTCAACGACAGTAATTTGTGGCTCCCCTTAGCAGGTTAATTTATATCATATCAATATGGTCATATCTTAAATGAATCCCCAGTTTCTTAAGTCATGGGAGCAGATATGCTGCATTTGTTTGGTGCTCATAAATATCGTGAATTCACAAGTTCCAAATTGTGAACACGACTTCACCAAGTGGAGAGCATTCAGGCGAATGTACATAATCTGCACTGTCGCTCTGATCTCACACATCTCAACTCATAATTGCATAAATGATTTGTGTTTGTTCCGCCATTTTTCCACAATTTGTGAAGATTGAGGCAGAAAATCCTATCCCAGTTCACAAGTTGTGTTCACGGTTATTTAGCCGAAGGAATGCCCTTCACAACTTGTTAATTAGAAAATATGATATTCACGACTTCTAATGATGCAGCATTAATCACGTCCCTCAACTTGTTTGATGGCAAGGTCTGTATTTGTTTGGGGGTTTTTCCGATGTATGTACATACAATGGTGTGATGTATCAGCAAGGTCAGACGTGGGACAATGGATGCACCTACCACTGTATTTGTTTGTTTGTTTTTTCAGATGTATGTACCACTGTGTTTGTATTGACTCCAGTACTGTATTTTTTTTTTTTTTTTTTAGATGTATGTACATACAATGGTGTGATGTACCAGCAAGGTCAGACGTGGGATGATGGATGCACCTACCACTGTGTTTGTATTGACTCCAGTTCTGTATTTGTTTTTTCAGATGTGTATACATATAATGGTGTGATGTATCAGCAAGGTCAGACGTAGGATGATGGATGCACCTACCACTGTGTTTGTATTGACTCCAGTTCTGTATTTGTTTTTTCAGATGTGTATACATATAATGGTGTGATGTATCAGCAAGGTCAGACGTGGGACAATGGATGCACCTACCACTGTATTTGTTTGTTTGTTTTTTCAGATGTATGTACATATAATGGTGTGATGTATCAGCAAGGTCAGATGTAGGATGATGGATGCACCTACCACTGTGTTTGTATTGACTCCAGTTCTGTATTTGTTTTTTTAGATGTATGTACATATAATGGTGTGATGTATCAGCAAGGTCAGATGTAGGATGATGGATGCACCTACCACTGTGTTTGTATTGACTCCAGTTCTGTATTTGTTTTTTCCGATGTATGTACATACAATGGTGTGATGTATCAGCAAGGTCAGACGTGGGACAATGGATGCACCTACAACTGTATTTGTTTGTTTGTTTTTTCAGATGTATGTACATATAATGGTGTGATGTATCAGCAAGGTCAGATGTAGGATGATGGATGCACCTACCACTGTGTTTGTATTGACTCCAGTTCTGTATTTGTTTTTTTAGATGTGTGTACATATAATGGTGTGATGTATCAGCAAGGTCAGACGTAGGATGATGGATGCACCTACCACTGTGTTTGTATTGACTCCAGTACTGTATTTGTTTGTTTGTTTTTTCAGATGTATGTACATACAATGGTGTGATGTACCAGCAAGGTCAGACGTGGGATGATGGATGCACCTACCACTGTGTTTGTATTGACTCCAGTACTGGGAAGTATGAATGTACTGACAAGTGAGTTTGTACACCTACTTGATTTAGATACTAGAGCTGAGTGCTGTATACCATATATACCATTCACTATCGGTATCATGTCAATATAATTTACTGCACCGAGCAAATTTCAAAATATTGAAATTTTGGTATTAAAAGTCAAGCACTAACAATAAATTTCTATCTGACTAACACAGCATAGCTGAAAAGAAGAGAGATGCATGAGGGCCTTGTGCATGGAATTAAATTGCAAAGAAGATTTTAATCATTAAAGGGGCACTTACAGCTACCATAAGGCTGCTTTCTGGAATGGCTGTAAAGTTTATGTGTGCCAGCCGTAAAACTCACCTTAAGTCACTACAATTATAACCTTAGCTATGGATTAGCAATGGGGCCCTGTTCAGTGACGATACATTTAGCTTTATTGAAATGTACTTAACTGGATGTAAACATTAAAAATGTATTACAGTTTGGTAAATATAAAGTGTATACTGACACCACATATCGACATGGTATTTGACAGTCCATGGCGTTTTAACCACTCAGCCGGCCAACTGGTTCATCAGTACTGTCAATCTGTCAGTTTAAAGGCAACATAATACTTGTTAATCAGTAACAAGGTATATATATAACATATCCTGTATTCAGCCTTTCTTCATAATACAGGGACATAGCCCAGTGGTAAAGCATTTGCTTGATGCACGGTTGGTTTAGGATCAATCCCCGCTGGTGGGCCCATTGAGCTATTTCTCATTCCAGCCAGTAAACCATAACTGGTATATCAAAGGTCATGGTATGTGCTATCGTGCATATAAAGATCCCTTGCTACTAATGTAAAATGTAGCGGGTTTCCTCTCTAAGACATGTCAGATTTTCCAAATCTTTGACATTCAATAGCCAATGATTTATTAATCAGTGTGCTCTAGTGGTGTCGTTAAACAAAATAAACTATTTTACTTCATAATACCTTAATAATTATATTTCAGATGTGCCAAATTCCCGTCTCTGCCCCCGACCTGTATGATGGTGAAGGATCCCAACAACAACTGCTGTCAGAAACCATACTGTCCGGACCTGACCCCGTCTCCAGTGGCCCCGATGACGCCAGTCCCTGGTGTTTCCGGCCCATCACCAGGTGTTACACCGCTTGTTTCAGTTCGCCCACAGACAGGTTCGCCTATTACTGGCAACCGAAAAGGTAATTACTAGTCCCCTTCTGGTCCAACCTGGAGGGGTCTATAGGTTTCATCTCTGTCTGACTGTCTGTCTGTCTGTCCATCTGACCTACATACATTTTTCCAGATTTTTTTTTTTTTTTACGATACCTTGAGATATTGAGGTGAAATGTTTTGTATAGCTTTATCATGTTCTGTTACAGATCAAGTTTGATTTTCATAGACATTTATCTATTTTTGTGTTTTGTGTCATTAAACATTCATTCATTCAAGAGTTATAGTCCTTGAACTAAGCAGCAAACCTTTTTTTTTCAAAATCTTGATTAGCGATATTTCTAGTCAACTGTTTAAAAAATTTAAAACTGTGTTGTGATCTCTAAAACTTACATTATGATAGTGAATTGCAACACGACACTGAACAAAATGTTGCCTCTAAGGTATTTATATTTTGAGTGATGAACTGTTTTTTTGTTTTTTCTCAGATGAGTGTGTGTATAATGGTGTCAGCTATAAACAAGGACAGCAGTGGTTTGACGGCTGCAACAAGAAGTGTGTCTGTGAAGACAGCGTCATGAATGTCTACCGATGTCAACAAAGGTGTGTAACAAGTTGGCGTATTAGTATTAGTCTTCTACCGATCCAACCAGAGGGAACTATAGGTTTCATCTCCGTCCTTCTGTCTGACGACAAGTCAAAATTACTCAATGTTTGACATCCAATAGCCGTTGGTTAATTACTCAATGTTTGACATCCAGTAGCCGTTGGTTAATTACTCAATGTTTGACATCCAATAGCCGTTGGTTAATTACTCAATGTTTGACATCCAATAGCCGTTGGTTAATTACTCAATGTTCTCTAGTGGTGTTGTTAAACAAAACAAACTTTTTTTCTTCATAATACCTTAATAATTCTTTCTGTCCATCCATCCATCTGTCCCACATATAGTTTTCCACCCGTCTGTCCCACATATAGTTTTCCACCCGTCTGTCCCACATATAGTTTTCCACCCGTCTGTCCCACATATAGTTTTCCACCCGTCTGTCCCACATATAGTTTTCCATCCGTCTGTCCCACATATAGTTTTCCATCCGTCTGTCCCACTGTCCCACTGTCCCACATATAGTTTTCCATCCGTCTGTCCCACTGTCCCACATATAGTTTTCCATCCGTCTGTCCCACTGTCCCACATATAGTTTTCCATCCGTCTGTCCCACTGTCCCACATATAGTTTTCCATCCGTCTGTCCCACTGTCCCACATATAGTTTTCCATCTGTCTGTCCCACTGTCCCACTGTCCCACATATAGTTTTCCATCCGTCTGTCCCACTGTCCCACATATAGTTTTCCATCCATCTGTCCCACTGTCCCACATATAGTTTTCCGGATGTTATTTTACCAATGCTTTGAGATACTGAGCTCAGATTTTGTGTATAGTTTAATCATATATTGTTACAGATCAGGTTTGACTTTCATGGAGATTTACCTATGTTTGACAGTTATGGTCCTTGAACTTAGGAGATAAGAAAATTTGCCATCAATATAGCCATCCATGTATCCATCCATCCACCCATCCATCCAATAATCCACCCATCTCTTCCATTCATTCATCCATCCATCCATCAATCCCTTCCATGCCTTCATCCATCCATCCATCCATCCATCCATCCAATCAACCATCCATCCCTTCCATCCTTTTATCCATCCATCCATCCATCCATCCATCCATCCATCCATCCATCCATCCATCCATTCATTAACACAGGCAGTGGTTTGACCAACAGTCTTCATAAATGTCTTTGTAGATGGGGCCACACCCCCCCCCCCCCCACTCCCCCCATCCCGAGTCAGGCCACCAATCTTATTGGAGGTCGGACTGGATGGGCGTGTTCGAAACCCTAGTGGTATATGGACATATTAAATTGTTATCTATCTATCTGTAGATGGGCTTTGGTCAATTAGGATGTAAATGCAGCCATGTTTTTCACTAATAAATTAACCCGATGTCCAAGGTTATGTTTTATTTCTACTCTTGGCAGGTGTCCGACATATCCTCATCCTCCAGCCTCCTGCACCTTTGTGCCAGATCCACAGGATCCGTGGTGCTGTAAAATCCCCGAGTGTCCACTTCCCACACCGATTCCAGGAGCCAAACCCACTCCGGGCTTTGTGCACATTCCTGCCATACCCCTGCCCATGTTCACTGGCATAGCACCAATTCCGACATTGCCTCCAGGAAAGACGCCCCCACCTGGATCGATCTTCCTGACGCCAAAACCCGGGACAGGCGTTACAGGATCTATGCCAAAGAAAGGTATCTTTTTCAGTATTGAATGAAAGAAATGTTTGCTTAGCTTAGTGATGCTCCAGCAGTGGCAGGAATGGGATGTAGTTTGTGGTAGAGCACTCATCTGAATGGGATGTAGTTTGTGGTAGAGCACTCATCTGAATGGGATGTAGTTTGTGGTAGAGCACTCATCTGAATGGGATGTAGTTTGTGGTAGAGCACTCATCTGAATGGGATGTAGTTTGTGGTAGAGCACTCATCTGAATGGGATGTAGTTTGTGGTAGAGCACTCATCTGAATGGGAGTCTGGGATCATGCGATTGATCATAACCCTCAGTAGAGTCAAGCCTGAGGTGATGTGGTCGTAGGATCCAACCCTCTCAGTGGAGTCAAGTCTGAGGTGAGGTGGTCGTAGGATCCAACCCTCTCAGTGGAGTCAAGCCTGAGGTGAGGTGGTCGTAGGATCCAACCCTCTCAGTGGAGTCAAGCCTGAGGTGAGGTGGTCGTAGGATCCAACCCTCTCAGTGGAGTCAAGCCTGAGGTGAGGTGGTCGTAGGATCCAACCCTCTCAGTGGAGTCAAGCCTGAGGTGAGGTGGTCGTAGGATCCAACCCTCTCAGTGGAGTCAAGCCTGAGGTGATGTGGTCGTAGGATGGAACCCTCTCAGTGGAGTCAAGTCTGAGGTGAGGTGGTCGTAGGATCCAACCCTCACAGTGGAGTCAAGTCTGAGGTGAGGTGGTCGTAGGATCCAACCCTCTCAGTGGAGTCAAGTCTGACGTGAGGTGGTCGTAGGATCCAACCCTCTCAGTGGAGTCAAGTCTGAGGTGAGGTGGTCGTAGGATCCAACCCTCTCAGTGGAGTCAAGTCTGAGGTGAGGTGGTCGTAGGATCCAACCCTCTCAGTGGAGTCAAGTCTGACGTGAGGTGGTCGTAGGATCCAACCCTCTCAGTGGAGTCAAGTCTGACGTGAGGTGGTCGTAGGATCCAACCCTCTCAGTGGAGTCAAGTCTGACGTGAGGTGGTCGTAGGATCCAACCCTCTCAGTGGAGTCAAGTCTGAGGTGAGGTGGTCATAGGATCCAACCCTCTCAGTGGAGTCAAGTCTGAGGTGAGGTGGTCGTAGGATCCAACCCTCTCAGTGGAGTCAAGTCTGAGGTGAGGTGGTCGTAGGATCCAACCCTCTCAGTGGACCCATTTTCTAATAATGGTTGTTTTTTTGTTTTTCATCCCAACCAGTGCCCCACGACTGGTATATCAAAGGCCATGGTATATGCTGTCCTGTCGGTGGAAAAGTACATATAAATGATCACTTGGTGCTAATGAAAATTATTTACAATTACCAAATGTTTAAAATCCAATAGCTGATAAATATAAAAGATCCCTTACTACTAATGAAAAAAAAATGTAATGGGTTTTCTCTCTAAAACTATGTCAAAATTACCAAATGTGTGACCTCCAATAGCTAGGGGTGGAAATTCTCCTCGGATCAGCTGTTTACCTCTCATGGAACATTACGTTTCCTCGCATTTTAATCGTCCTTTCCTCCAAAATGTGTCAGATGGCACAGATTTTAACCTAGGATTTCAAGAATTTCCGGGACCCCTCTAGATTTCCTCTTTTTTACAGTTCATCAATTCCCAGCCCTGAATAGCCAATGATTAAAAAATTAATGTGCTCTAGTGATATCATTAAAGATATCTATGTTAACTTTAACCTTTCACATGTGATTGTTGTAGTAAATGGTTTCTTTCTGCAGGATGTCTCTATAAGGGAGTGGCCTATCACAAGGGTGACACGTGGGAAGACGGGTGTGACTACCACTGTCAGTGTGTCGATGACATCACGGGAAATTACAACTGTACTGCAAAGTAAGCACGCCTTTTTCATTTCATTCATTTATACTTATTTATCCTGCGACGTAGCCCAGTGGTAAAGCACTCGCTTGATGCACAGTCGGTTTGGGATCGATCCGCGTCGGTGGGCCCATTGAGCAATTTCTCGTTCCAGTCAGTGCACCACAACTAGTATAACAAATGCCATGGTATGTGCTATCCTGTCTGTGGGATGGTGCATATAAAAAAATCCCTTGCTACTAATGGAAAGAATGTAGCGGGTTTCCTCTTTAAGACTATGTCACAATTACCAAATGTTTGACTTCCAATAGCCGATGATTAATAAATCGATGTGCTCTAGTGGTGTCATTAAACAAAACAAACTCCTTTTTTATATACTTATTTATCCTGCAACCATTGTTTCTATTGGCTGATTATGATGACCGAGTAAAGCAGTGTCATAAACAAATACTAGCATTTCATGACTTTTTACATCACACATGTGACGTCACATGCATACCTACATTACAAATTGCTCATTTCACATCTAGGTCATCATACAATGTAGCTAAAATAACAGAACTAATAGCTTTTCCCCTTTATTTTTATGGACAGCAGGATAAAAATAATATTTAGTTAATGGTGTCAGATTTCAGCTTTATCCTGTTCAGGCTGAATTGGAAATTCCGCTTGGTAAGCCTTGTAGAATTTCCCATTCTTGCCTTCACAGGATAAAGCCAATATTCTGCATCACTAACAAGTTATTCTCCGTTTCCATACTTATATACTATTACAGTTTGAGCACATCGCAACAAGATATCTTGGGCACACACTTCAGCTATGTGGTCTGTTTATCCACGACAGTGGACTAGTTGCTAATTGTTAGTAAGAGAGAAATCCGTGCAGTGGCCTTACACCTACCTATTGAGTCGTTAAACTTGTTTTGGGTGGGAGCTGGTACTGGATTACGAACCCTGTACCTACGAGTCTTGAGTCTGATAGCTTAACCAGTACACCACTGATGCTGGTATATATATTATTCCATAAAGAGTTCTATAATGTCAGGGATGTGGCCCTAATCCATTGCCTTATAAATGATATTGCGACAGATGATAATTTTTTTTTACAAAACACATGTTACCTTGTTCTTTAGGACTGATATACAGTGAAACTCCTGAACCTGACACTAACCTGAACAAGTAAAACATCTGTTTTGAAGGGAATTCCGGTTTACAGAGGGTACAGTTTAGAGGGATTTCACTGTATATATTATAAAACACATGTTACCTTGTTCTTTAGGACTGATATACAGTGAAACTCCTGAACCTGACACTAACCTGAACAAGTAAAACATCTGTTTTGAAGGGAATTCCGGTTTACAGAGGGTACAGTTTAGAGGGATTTCACTGTATATATTATAAAACACATGTTACCTTGTTCTTTAGGACTGATATACAGTGAAACTCCTGAACCTGACACTAACCTGAACAAGTAAAACATCTGTTTTGAAGGGAATTCCGGTTTACAGAGGGTACAGTTTAGAGGGATTTCACTGTATATATTATAAAACACATGTTACCTTGTTCTTTAGGACTGATACACAGTGAAACTCCTGAACCTGACACTAACCTGAACAAGTAAAACATCTGTTTTGAAGGGAATTCCGGTTTACAGAGGGTACAGTTTAGAGGGATTTCACTGTATATATTATATAAAACACATGTTACCTTGTTCTTTAGGACTGATATACAGTGAAACTCCTGAACCTGACACTAACCTGAACAAGTAAAACATCTGTTTTGAAGGGAATTCCGGTTTACAGAGGGTACAGTTTAGAGGGATTTCACTGTATATATTATAAAACACATGTTACCTTGTTCTTTAGGACTGATACACACAGTGAAACTCCTGAACCTGACACTAACCTGAACAAGTAAAACATCTGTTTTGAAGGGAATTCCGGTTTACAGAGGGTACAGTTTAGAGGGATTTCACTGTATATATTATAAAACACATGTTACCTTGTTCTTTAGGACTGATATACAGTGAAACTCCTGAACCTGACACTAACCTGAACAAGTAAAACATCTGTTTTGAAGGGAATTCCGGTTTACAGAGGGTACAGTTTAGAGGGATTTCACTGTATATATTATAAAACACATGTTACCTTGTTCTTTAGGACTGATATACAGTGAAACTCCTGAACCTGACACTAACCTGAACAAGTAAAACATCTGTTTTGAAGGGAATTCCGGTTTACAGAGGGTACAGTTTAGAGGGATTTCACTGTATATATTATAAAACACATGTTACCTTGTTCTTTAGGACTGATACACAGTGAAACTCCTGAACCTGACACTAACCTGAACAAGTAAAACATCTGTTTTGAAGGGAATTCTGGTTTACAGAGGGTACAGTTTAGAGGGATTTCACTGTACATATTATAAAGGATGAAAAACGAGGTAGAGATAAATAATGGATGGATGGAAAAACAAAACACAGTGAAACCCTACAAAACCGGTAAGCCGGACCCTCAGTAAACTGGACCCTTGGTAAACCAGAATTTCCACAAAGCCAGATGTTTTTCACTTTCCTTTCCAAATGTTTCATTGTCATATTCTGCATACTTGCTTGATTTTTACAGGTGTCAGAAATACGGAAATCTGCCCAACAACTGTGTGCTGCTGAAGGACCCTAAAAACCCTTGCTGCAAGACTCCATTCTGTGACTTTGTGAACCCTACACCATTCCCTAACGGGATACCCACTCCTAACCCTCTCATCACCCCAAGTCCCTTACCGAATGGTCAGGTACCAACACCCGGGGGCAATGTGGGAGGCCAGTACCCATCAGGACCAACAGGTAAATGTAACTTAATCATTGTTTTGGAGGTTGGATGTAGGTCAATGGTGGACAAAATGGGTCATAGAACTCTTCCATTACAGGCCAACATATACAATGTTAGACACAATGGGTCATACAACTCTTCCATTACAGGCCAACATATACAATGTTAGACACAATGGGTCATAGCACTCTTCCATTACAGGCCAACATATACAATGTTAGACACAATGGGTCATAGCACTCTTCCATTACAGGCCAACATATACAATGTTAGACACAATGGGTCATAGCACTCTTCCATTACAGGCCAACATATACAATGTTAGACACAATGGGTCATAGCACTCTTCCATTACAGGCCAACATATACAATGTTAGACACAATGGGTCATAGCACTCTTCCATTACAGGCCAACATATACAATGTTACACACAATGAATCATAGAACTCTTCCATTACAGGCCAATATATCCAATGTTACACACAATGGGTCATAGCACTCTTCCATTACAGGCCAACATATACAACAACAAGTTCGAAGGGTTGCAGTATCTTGTCATGCTTGCTTTAGAAGTTATTCTGTCAAATACCAAGTCTAACATAGAATAGGTCATGATGATGATGGATGGTGTATTCCGAAATAGAAGTTATTCTGTCAAATACCAAGTCTAACGTAGAATAGGTCATGATGATGATGGATGGTGTATCCCGAAATAGAAGTTATTCTGTCAAATACCAAGTCTAACGTAGAATAGGTCATGATGATGATGGATGGTGTATCCCGAAATAGAAGTTATTCTGTCAAATACCAAGTCTAACATAGAATAGGTCATGATGATGATGGATGGTGTATCCCGAAATAGAAGTTATTCTGTCAAATACCAAGTCTAACGTAGAATAGGTCATGATGATGATGGATGGTGTATCCCGAAATAGAAGTTATTCTGTCAAATACCAAGTCTAACATAGAATAGGTCATGATGATGATGGATGGTGTATCCCGAAATAGAAGTTATTCTGTCAAATACCAAGTCTAACATAGAATAGGTCATGATGATGATGGATGGTGTATCCCGAAATAGAAGTTATTCTGTCATATACAAAGTCTATAGGTTATCATGGAACAAAGTGTTCAGTTAGTGTTTGGATTGGGAAATGAGGAGGAATACAGGTTAAACATTAGTGTACAGCAGTGTTTCTCCCAGAAACAACATTTTGGGTATGGCACTATGGAATTGAATGTAACCACAGAAAGAAAATGGGTTAAGTTTAGGGTTAGGGTTAAGAAAATCATACAGTAATAACCAGTAATAACAACAGTAATTAATTTTGTCAAAAGGTTAACTTAAAAAATAAATCTGCAAAACAAATTGGGTATGGCGTCATACCTATTTTACCCTCTGGTACTACACACTGTTACAGTATTAATTGTTATTACGAAGAACATCAATATTTATGCACCATTCATTAGCATACGGTGTTCTTTGTTTTGTTCCAGGAAAGCAAGGTTTCTGTGTATACAATGGTGTGTATTATAGACAGAATGCTCAGTGGAACGTAGGCTGCCAGAAGACATGCAGGTGTGACGACGTGACCACTGGTTACTACACCTGCTCCGAGAGGTAAAAACAGTCATTATTACCTATATGGTTAAAAATATCTTGGAACATCAAATGAGACATAACACTTCAACGTCATATGATTGACGTACTACAATCTTACCAGAACGTTGTTCAAACATTGGTAATAAATAGATATTAAACTCGCTACCATTTCGTATCATATTTATGTCCCTCGTGAAATAATTTTCATTGTCACTAGCTAAAGCTTGTAACAATTGAAAATGATTTCACTCGGGATATAAACATGATATGAAATGGAAGCTTGTTTAATATCCTATAATTATATCATCATAACCATGATAGGAAATGGCAGTTCGTTTAATATCCTATAATTATGTTATCATAAACATGATAGGAAATGGCAGCTTGTTTAATATTCTATAATTATGTCATTAACATGATACGAAATGGAAGCTCGTTTAATATCCTATAATTATGTCAGGATAAACATGATAGGAAATGGCAGTTCATTTAATATCCTATAATTATGCCATCATAAATGTGATAGAAAATGGCAGTTCGTTTAATATCCTATAATTATGCTATCATGATGTGATGTGGTAACACCTTTGCCCTGAGTTACAGTAGGCTGTAGGTTTGATTGGCCTTGATGGACCCAGAGTTCTTTTTTCTTCTTAATCATTAATCCATGCTTGGTGCATCAAAAGCCATAGAATTCTGTCTATGGGAAAGTCTATATAAAACCCCACAAAGCTTTTCAGGTCCCTCGCCCTCTACCGAGACTGGTCGGGCGGCTCGTGCTCCCTTGCACATGCCAGCACAGGCGACCCCCCCCCCACAACCAGCCAAACCCATTCCTCCTCTCCTGGACGGAGGAGCGGGTGAGAGTCAACACCTGCATCCATGACAGGCATGCGCTGCAACAGCTTGTTCTGAATGCACACATTCAAACCAATGACATGATCTGACCTGCTACTATAATATATTGACTGCGTGTTAGAATAACAATTCGTTGAACACCAAATTGTAATAGTTTTTAAAATGTGCTTATAGGTATCCTTAAACAAATATACTATAATATATTGAACGAGTGTTAGAATAACAATTCGTTGAACACCAAATTGTAATATACTGACACACAATGAAAATACAAAACAGATATTTTTCAGTATTTGGTTGTGATTAATGAAAAATATATTTATTGGACTTAAAATAACAATTTATAAGAGGAAGCCATTGATTGGTACTTTTGTCTGGGTTTTAATCCTGGTTTTGTTCTCGTTACACATACAATAGCAGAAACACACAAAATGGTGTGAAATGCATTGACTACATGCTCAATCATGCTGCATACAATGCACATGAAATGCCAGTATGTGGACACATAAAAGTCACGTAACGGTGTCATATTCCTCGTCACATTAAGAATGCCACGACTCGGAGAAGAACAAAGGGAGCGAGTGTTGGGCATGGTTCAAGGGGGGACTTCACAAAGCCAAGTTGCTAGGACCTTCAGAGTCCATCCATCAACTATTGGACGACTTGTTGAACATCATCAACAGACCGGGAGTGTCTGTGATCGACCTCGACCTGGTCAACGTCCCGTTACGTCACCACCAGCCGCCACCACATAACGTCGCTGAGCTTGCACAGGCGTTGCAGGAGGAGTGGA
Source organism: Gigantopelta aegis (assembly GCF_016097555.1). NCBI lineage: Eukaryota > Metazoa > Mollusca > Gastropoda > Neomphalida > Peltospiridae > Gigantopelta > Gigantopelta aegis. The sequence goes on along the minus strand of NC_054712.1, from coordinate 58,304,551 downwards.
GGAACATTCCTGTGGCTTATTTGAGATGTTTGTGCCAGTCCTTTCCCCGTCGTCTTCACGCATGCTCATGGACCAATGGTGGACACACCAGATACTGACCTTGATATGGGGGTGGGGTGGGGGTGGGGTGTCTGAATTTTTCGATTAGGAATGCTACTCAATTACTGATGATAACTGGCCATGTTTCCATGTGAATGTATCTCATGCATACTAGTCATTAATGTCATATTACATTATCCATCAGTTCATTAATAGTTTGTCGTTATTTGCAATGAAAAGTTGTTTTTGCGTTTTCATTGTGTGTCAGTATAGTTTTTAAAATGTGCTTATAGGTATCCTTAAACAAATATACTATATTATATTGACTGAGTGTTAGAATAACAATTTGTTGAACACTGTATTGTAATAGTTTTTAAAATGTGCTTAGGTATCCTTAAACAAATATACTGTTACATATTTTCTCTTTATCTTGCACATACTCTTACTTATTTCATTAGTGTTAAACTGGTGGTTTTGAAAGCTGTGCAAGTGTGTAGTACTAGATATTTCCTCACAAGAGCCTGCATAAAACATATACAAATACATTGTTATAATTCATTAATCATAAAATAATCCAATCACCAATCCCCGCATTAAAAAAACCCTACTAATGATCAGGTCAGGTCAGGTCATATGGCTTAACGTGCTCATTCAGAGCAAGCCGTTGTAGTGCACTTCTGTCTTGGGAGCAGGTGTCGACCCATGCCAGCTCCTCCGTTCAGGACAGGAAAGGGTTTAGGGTGGGTGGGAGAAGGGACTGCCCTTGCTGGCCAGTGCAAGAGATCACCAGCAGCCCAGCCAGGGTGGGTAGTGGGGGCGGGGGGGGGGGGGGGGGGGGCACCTGTGGTGCTATTGAATGTAGAATGTCCCATAGGATTACGTCTAAATATAAGAAATTGCGCAGTTTTCATGAGGTAATTTGATGACCACACCATTGTGTTGTTTATAGATGTCCCGCATTTAACAACATCCCCTCAACATGTACCCTGAAGACAAGTCCTACCGACCCTTGCTGTCTCGTACCAGACTGCAATGTGTACCCAGTACCCATTCCTGGAATCAGTGGTACCAAAATTCCTGGACAGACACTTCCACCAGGGGGCATCACCGGACATGGCAAGCCAACAGTCATCACTCCAATCGATGTTAAAGGAACTTACACTGGATCGTCAGGAAACAACCCAGGCAGCCCTGGATCATTTGGAAGCGGCAGTGGATCACGGTGTAAGGAGTTTATGGTGTTTTGTTTATTTAATGAAGGATGAAATGAACAGTGAGCCTTAGGTCCAAATCAAATACAGTAAAACTCCTCTAAATTGGACACGCTCGTGACCAAGTAAACAGTCAAGTTATAAGAGGTATCCAGTTTACAGAGGTTCTCTTCTTCACAGATATTTAAAAAGGGACCATGAAAAACGTCCGGTTTTGGGGGGAATTCCGATTTACAGAGTGTCAGGTTTTGAGAGGTTTCACTGTATGATCCAATGAGTTTGTCTGTTCATGTCTATGATTTTTGATGTCATTCAAAATCTCAGTCAGGGGAGCACTCACCATACATGTAGGTAAATACATTTTAAGATCAAACTTGTTCCGTGGACCCATTCCCTGAGTGGTATTTTTTCCCATTCCAAACAGTTTCCAACAACTGGTATATCAAAGGCTGTGGTAAATATTGTCATGTCTGTGGGATAAATGCATATACAAAAATATCTTGCTGCTAACGACCTTATGTGTGACCGCATACGAAGAGGTTTAAGTAAGTAATAGGAAAATGTATCGGGTTTGCCCTGAAGTTGGTGTGTAAGATTTACCAGATGTTTGAGGGCAGGATGTAGACCAGTGGTAAAGCGTTTGCCGTATGCATGGGTGGTCTAGGTTTGATCCCAGTTGGTGGGATCATTGGGCTCTTTCTCGTTCCAGCCAGTCCACCACAAATGGTATATCAAAGGCAGTGGTATGTGCTATCATGTCTGTTGGATGGTGCATATAAAAGATCACTAGCTACTAATGGAAAAATGTAGCGGGTTTATATGTTAAAATGTTTAACATCCAATTGCCTATGATTAATAAATCAATGTGCTCTACTTAACCAAATGTTTGACATCCATTAATTGGCTTATGAATAATAAATCAATGTATGCATTTTAAATAAATAACTTTGTTTCATGTTAACAGCTAAAATACTAGTCTTGTTTCTCTTCTTCAGCCGCCTGCGTGTACAAAGGCAAGGCTTACAATCAAGGAGACACATTCTATGATGGATGTCATTACAAATGTGAATGTGTCGATGCGTCACGTGGAAAGTACACATGTACAGACAGGTCAGATCATAGTTATATAATAGACTTGATAATATACACCATATATCTAAAGTGGCATAATTTATATTTTCACTTTTTATATAGTACTGATTTGGTGAAGTTGAAAGGTGAGATACAGGCACGGCAAAAGCAAGTTGACATGGGGGGGGGGGGGGGGCTGATGGAGATCGAGGGCTCAAAGCAAAGTTTCTAGGCAGTTCTGGGGTATGTTCCCCTGTAACATTTTAAAAACTAGATGTCCTAAACTGCAATTTTCTACATTCTAGAAGTAAAATTCATCTCTGCCTTAAGATTTACTACCAATAATATAAATGAGATATAAATGTTATCTTTGGAACGGCTCAATGTTAAGATTTTTTAAACTTTAGCTCTATTTCTCATAGACTGTATAAACTCTACTTCAAGGAAGCTTGATTTATAGTCATAGCTGCTAGACATCTGATATTAAAACAAAAAGGAAAGTAATTAATTTTAATTTTAAATTAATGCATCTATTTTAGAAAAAGACTAGAATTGTTATCATTAATGTTATTTATGATGACGAGTCAGAATTACCAAATGTTTAACATCCAATAGCTGATGATTAATTAATCAATGTGCTCTAGTGGTGTCATTAAACAAAACAAACTTTAACTTTAGTTATTTTAATTTTTTTTAATTCCTTTTTTTCCTTGTTTTTTTTTTTTACACCATACCTGTTTATGATACATGTAGCAATCAATACCTTTTAATTCCATGAACTTTGTGTTTCCTATAGATGTCCTGGGGTGGGACACAGCCCAATGGTAAGGCACTCGCTTGATGCGTGGTCAGTGTGGGATCGATCCCCATCGGTGGCCCCATTGGGCTATTTCTTGTTCCAGCCAGTGCACCGTGACTGGTGTATCAAAGGCTGTGGTATGTGCTATCCAGTCTGTGGGAATTGTGTATATAAAAGATCCATTGCTGCTAATTGAAAAGAGTAGCCCATGAAGTGGCGATGTCTAATGCCATATAACCTTAAATGAAATGTGTTGAGTGCATCGTTAAATAAAACATTTCCTTTTCAGGCGGGACATAGCCCAGTGGTAAAGCGTTCACTTGATGCATGGTCGGTCCAGGATCGATCCCCGTCGGTGGACCCATTGGGCTAAAATGTGTTGAGTGCGTCGTTAAATAAAACATTTCTTTCTTTCTTTTCTTTCATTTCCTTTTCCTTCATTCCTATAGATGTCCGGTGTACTACTTCCTTCCCTCGGACTGTATATACGAGAGTGATCCAACAGACAGCTGCTGCAAGATAGCCAAGTGTGGAGTGAGTCCCAAACCCACGGGTCCGTCCACTACAAAACACATTGGAATTGTTACCTGTAAGTCCAGATGATATATTTCTGTCAGCATATACATTTTCAACATGCACTGAACAACAAAAGAAACATGATTTTTTTGTTTATTTCTTTTTTTAAATCTGTATTCAATTACTTCATTAAACAGACTGTCAAAATGAGTTTAACATATTCACAAGGCATTGATAATTTTAATAGGCACCAAATATAATGGGATTCAAGCTGAATCATGTTAAAACAAATTAAAGAAAATGTAATTAAAAATTTCTGACACCCAATAGCCAATGTGTATTTTTGTATTGGGATGTCATTAAACATTCATTCATTTATTCTTTTGATGTTCAGTATGTATATATTTGGGATACGTTTTTAAACAACGAGTTGTAAGATAAATGGTATCTAAACGGACACGAATGTAGTATTCTATTTATTACATATATGTATCATCAGAAAACAGTTTTAAAATAAATTTAAATACCTTTTCCAACTAAACCCTATGTATGGCTCTAGAGCTTAAAGTTAACTTGTGCGTCACAGTCCATTTCAGATTAATTTCAGGTTAACTTGTGTGTCACAGACAAGTTAATTTCAGGTTAACTTGTGCGTCACAGACAAGTCGATTTCAGGTTAACTTGTGTGTCACAGACAAGTCAATTTCAGGTTAATTTGTATGTCACATCTAGTGATCGATTTCTATCATGCTTTTCCACTGGATGGTAAGGTATTGGTGACCTGGTCATCACCTAGGTGCAGCCAGTCATATGTCTGTAAAATGTTATTGCACATGTATGTGTTAACAAGTATGTGTTATAAAAAATAACGAATAATGTTTTCACCAAAGGTTGTGTAAGAATATAAAATGACGAGCTGTGAGTTGTACAGTTTAAATCTATTCTACTGATTACTTTGTATTCCCAATAACGAATAAAAACGGCTATTCCTACTTTTGCTTTCACATAAATGCTGCAAAGCATCTTACAAAATACCTACACTAAACATGTCAAACTCTGTCCTAAACTAAGAATGCCTTATGTGTTAAAATATTTAGTTAAAATGCACTGATGTGTTGAAACAGTTAGTTAAATGTACTGATGTGTTGAAACAGTTAGTTAAATGTACTGATGTGTTGAAACAGTTAGTTAAATGTACTGATGTGTTGAAACAGTTAGTTAAATGTACTGATGTGTTGTTATACAAATATCTTCTTTCTTTTCTTTTTCTGTTAATATTTTTTCGACAAAACCCGTTCTGTACTGAAATATTGTTATTGGAAATCATATTGAAATGTGTTTTCAGCCGAATGTGTTTACAAGGATGGCTCCCATCACAGCCAAGGTGACGTATGGAATGATGGCTGCATGTTAACCTGCAAATGTGAAGATGCCAGTAAAAATGTGTATAAGTGCAACCAAAGGTCAGTATATACATGCAGTGTATTATTCACATTCACTAGGTTACGTTTTCATTTTCATTACATCACATGGTTTGAAATTAGTGAAAAATATATTGTTTATAAATAATGTAGAATCAAACTGAAGACACTGACTGACGTAGTTCCTTTTCTGTTCAGCCTAAAATGCATTTTGAGCTAATAAAAAGATCAGGATGACCAAAAACACATGAAACGTGCTGAAATGTAGTGTTTATATATGCAAGATGTGATAAGTAATCAGGGGTTTCCCTAGAGCGATAAGCCGACACGGCCCGTGCTCCCTTAGCCAGCCAAGTAAGCGCCTTCTTGTCTGGTAAGCGCCTTAACTGCAGGACCGTGTCGGCTTAATTTGTAACATGTATACAAAACAATGGAGCTGTGATCCGTAACGTCATTCACCACACATTATCACACTTCCATTTGGTATCTCTGCAATTCTTTAGATGTTCACTTTGAGGTCCATTGATCGCACCGTTTTAATTGTCGGCGGGCTTGTTCTGGTCACGTGGTACAGGTTATCCCAAGGGCTGAGTTCAGCCAGACCGAGCGAAAACAAAACGTTCGCTACACTGGTTTGTGTGCTTCACGTTAAACCAAATGGACACGACAGACACCAATCAAATAGTTCGCGAACATTAGGAAGAACGTTCGTTGGCTGAACTAAGGAAAGCTCTTGGCGTAATATACGTAACGCTTCAGAGTCAGCTGACACCCACGTGTCAAGAGACATCGTTGCGGACATTAAACAGTACAGTTACACAGAAGTAAATCTTGATGTAAATTTGTAGAAAAGCAATAGTTGTTTGCATCAATGAATACCTAACTGCAGTTTTGGTTATTTCCTTTGTCTTTGTTAATTTTGTACCTATGGTCGTGAGCACACATGCAGATCGTGATCGCGGGAAATGAACATGCAGTATTTATACAAATTGCAGTTACACGTACACTGAATTAGTTTACAATAATCATATTTGTTAGATAATGCTAGATATATATTTGTAAAACTGTGAGGTGACATTTAATAAGTTAGCTGGATTTTAAAAAGACCGTAAAATTTTATTTTATTACCTTTTTTTTCTTTTTTTATAAATGAATATACTGTGACGTCAGCATTCTTAGCTTAGGTATTTTACAAGCAGAAATCACAACAAGCATTTAACATGATGCTGAAATCAACAACAACATGGCCCAAATTATGAAATTGTTGGGGGTGGGGAATTGATGGGTTATTTTTTTTTTTTAAGTTTTACCCCCACCCCCCCACCCCCCCCCCCAAAAAAAAACCCCCACAAAAAACCCCAACATGATTTGATGGATTGAAGGCTGTTTTCAACCCACTACCCCACTTCTTTTGTCTTGATTTTTGTCTTATAATGATGCTAAATATGTAAGCGCCTTAAAAAAATCCTGGGGAAAGGCCTGAGTAATATCTAATTCAGCAGTAATTCTGCTTAATAATTAGGAATAGGCATCGGAAATGGATGGGCTAGGTGATGTCTTGGTACCTCTAACTCTGAAGATTATTCACCACCACCACCCCCACCCACACCTTGAAAGATGAAAAATAAATTAATATATTACTGTCCTCTCCAATTCTTGTAAGGATTTGACTCTTGACTATACGCCTGCACATGGTCTGAAGTTGATAACAAATATTTTTCTTTTTAAAATGACACAGGTGCCCAGCGTTTTCAAGCTTACCAAGTTACTGCAGGCTTGTGCCGGACACAACTGACCGATGCTGTAAGATTCCACAATGTCAAGGCATCCAGACTTTGATAGGAAACAATGGGCCAACGCAGTCGCCCACCCTGAGTCCAACCGTTAAGAACATAATACCACTGGGAACGCACACCGTCTTCACGGGCTCCAGTGGGCCACGCCCTGCCACAGGGCCAGGAGTAATCAATGGGCGTAGAAGTAAGTACGAAGAACAGTTATTGTTCACATGTGCTCTAGTGGTGTTGTTAAGCAAAACCAACTTTTTTAACTTTAGTGTTCACATGGTTCACAATAACCAAGTTAATAAATATCATGTAATAACATTTTCATTTTATTTCAACTTATTTTCGTGCTTATATTTAATTAAGGTTCAAGCACGCTGTCCTAGGCACACACCTCAGCTATCTGGATTGTCTGTCCAGGACAGTGGGTTATTTGTTAGGGGTTAGTGAGAGAGAAGAGGGTGTAGTGGCTTTATGCCTACCCATTGAGTCGTTAAAACTGGCTCTGGGTGGGAGCCGGTACCTGGGTGCAAACCCTGTACCTACCAGCCTTATGTTCAGTAGCTTAACCACGACACCACTGAGGCCAGTTGTAATAACAAGTGTAATGACATGATTGTGGGAAGTGATGTCATAACATGACGTTGTTTTCCCCAGTCCTTGCTCTGACTGTGCATGTCAAATATGAAGTAATTTTGTTGTATCCTTCTTGTTCAATGTGGTTTAAATATCTTGAGACTGTCCTTGTTATTCACAAAAAGAAATAACAATATTGATAATAAAGAAATTATTATACTTGTGTGTTAGTCATACTGATTTTACAAAACTCGTTTCATGATTCGTGTATTAGACCCATGGGTCTGGGTCTGGGTCTGGGTCTGGCGAGTGTGGCACAGATGCCATATGTCAGGTGTATTTTGACATCAGCCTCTGGGTCTGTAACTGTAATGTGTTGTCAGTATAATAATGCATTCGTATCTTTAGATACATTTACTTCTGTAAACATCAACAGTAAGTATAAGAAATCCACATTGATTAATATATACCTTTCCTGTTGGTTATTAAGAAAAATTAATGAGTAAGGTTCGAACATTGTGCAGCTGCCAGTCTGGCAGTGTGAAAATATAGAGCATGTTTATGACGTCTGTTGCCAGATCTGTAGTCGACGTCAGCACAGACGTGGTTTGTTTTGTCACATTCGATTCAGTGCATTTCATTTTGGACTGGCACCATACTCATCGGACCCAGACCCAGATCCAGTGTGTTTTTGGCCTTAACCTTGCTCTCGCTCGGGGAATACAAAAATCATGACACTCATTTCGTAAAATCAGTATGCCACACAAGCTTATCTAATAATTTTTATTTATCCTATAACTTAACCATGATATCCATGTCATAAACCCATGTGATAATTTAGGGTATTAACTGGGTTAATAATGGTATGCAAATTTAAAGGTATGTGCAGATTTTCAAGGTCTCTCTGTAATAATTCTTTGCTGTGAATGGGTCATTTGTTTACAAGCCGTCAACACCTGTACACCTGAGTGTAATGTTTTCATAACATGTAGTTAAAGTGCGTGACATCAAAGTAACGTGTACTAACCATGATGACGTCATATTACCGATGGAGGTGACTTTAGTACTGCAATTTACTAAATATGGTATACATTTTTTATTTTAGAAGTGTTGTAGGAAAAATAGAATTTGCTACTCATGTTTTTTAATATGTAGAATATCAACCTCGTCTATTTAATCGGTATTTGTCGAGGCTCTGCTGAGGCAAATAACGATTAATGTAGACTTGGTTGATATTTTCCATATTGAAAAAAACTTGTGACGAATCCTTTATTTATTACAAGCCAACATATTTTTTTGTCGCACCCTGTCCAAAGACAAAAGGCGGGATATATATATATATATATATATATATATATATATATATATATATATGTTTATTACACACCAGTGTAAGATATTACTCATGTCATAACAATTACTCAATATCTAACTAGTGTAATAATTGCACGTGCAGACTGGCAGGGTCATTTCTAAATTTGAATGACATCGGTATTCGAATGACATCACTTTGCATCTTCCTGCAATAATATAAACTGGGTGCATGACGCGTCCATGTTCTGAACACCAGAAAACATTGAGTGCAAAATTGCTGTTGAAAATGTTTTGTTCAGAGATTATTAGCGTATCTAACCGTGTTTGTACAAAATAATTTAAAAGTGTAGCCATTAATTGAAATTGCGATAAGTTAATTAGGCCGTTATATTTGGGCCTATTCTGTATGAAGCCAAAAGGATGTCGACCTGCGACTCTTTTATAACGGCCCTATATGTATAAAATGTCAGTGTCACATCGTCAATCCCATTCACTCAGCTCAATGTTTGCTGGTCCGATCAACAATTGAGTGATTATTTTGATCATTAGCTACCACTTAATGCAAGCTTCGCGCCAAATTCTAAACTACATTCACGACGTCTCATTATTTTGATCATTAACTTCCACTTAATGCAAGCTTCGCACCAAATTCTAAACTACATTCACGACGTCTCATTATTTTGATCATTAGCTACCACTTAATGCAAGCTTCGCACCAAATTCTAAACTACATTCACGACGTCTCATTATTTTGATCATTAGCTACCACTTAATGCAAGCTTCGCGCCAAATTCTAAACTACATTCACGACGTCTCATTATTTTGATCATTAGCTACCACTTAATGCAAGCTTCGCGCCAAATTCTAAACTACATTCACGACGTCTCATTATTTTGATCATTAGCTACCACTTAATGCAAGCTTCGCGCCAAATTCTAAACTACATTCACGACGTCTCATTATTTTGATCATTAGCTACCACTTAATGCAAGCTTCGCGCCCAATTCTAAACTACATTCACGACGTCTCATTATTTTGATCATTAGCTACCACTTAATGCAAGCTTCGCACCAAATTCTAAACTACATTCACGACGTCTCATTATTTTGATCATTAGCTACCACTTAATGCAAGCTTCGCACCAAATTCTAAACTACATTCACGACGTCTCATTATTTTGATCATTAGCTACCACTTAATGCAAGCTTCGCACCAAATTCTAAACTACATTCACGACGTCTCATTATTTTGTCTCATTATTTTGATCATTAGCTACCACTTAATGCAAGCTTCGCACCAAATTCTAAACTACATTCACGACGTCTCATTATTTTGATCATTAGCTACCACTTAATGCAAGCTTCGCACCAAATTCTAAACTACATTCACGACGTCTCATTATTTTGATCATTAGCTACCACTTAATGCAAGCTTCGCACCAAATTCTAAACTACATTCACGACGTCTCATTATTTTGATCATTAGCTACCACTTAATGCAAGCTTCGCACCAAATTCTAAACTACATTCACGACGTCTCATTATTTTGATCATTAGCTACCACTTAATGCAAGCTTCGCACCAAATTCTAAACTACATTCACGACGTCTCATTATTTTGATCATTAGCTACCACTTAATGCAAGCTTCGCACCAAATTCTAAACTACATTCACGACGTCTCATTATTTTGATCATTAGCTACCACTTAATGCAAGCTTCGCACCAAATTCTAAACTACATTCACGACGTCTCATTATTTTGATCATAGCTACCACTTAGCTACCACTTAATGCAAGCTTCGCATTATTTTGACCAAATTCTAAACTAATTCACGACGTCTCATTATTTTGATCATTAGCTACCACTTAATGCAAGCTTCGCACCAAATTCTAAACTACATTCACGACGTCTCATTATTTTGATCATTAGCTACCACTTAATGCAAGCTTCGCACCAAATTCTAAACTACATTCACGACGTCTCATTATTTTGATCATTAGCTACCACTTAATGCAAGCTTCGCACCAAATTCTAAACTACATTCACGACGTCTCATTATTTTGATCATTAACTACCACTTAATGCAAGCTTCGCACCAAATTCTAAACTACATTCACGACGTCTCATTATTTTGATCATTAGCTACCACTTAATGCAAGCTTCGCACCAAATTCTAAACTACATTCACGACGTCTCATTATTTTGATCATTAGCTACCACTTAATGCAAGCTTCGCACCAAATTCTAAACTACATTCACGACGTCTCATTATTTTGATCATTAGCTACCACTTAATGCAAGCTTCGCACCAAATTCTAAACTACATTCACGACGTCTCATTATTTTGATCATTAGCTACCACTTAATGCAAGCTTCGCACCAAATTCTAAACTACATTCACGACGTCTCATTATTTTGATCATTAGCTACCACTTAATGCAAGCTTCGCACCAAATTCTAAACTACATTCACGACGTCTCATTATTTTGATCATTAGCTACCACTTAATGCAAGCTTCGCACCAAATTCTAAACTACATTCACGACGTCTCATTATTTTGATCATTAGCTACCACTTAATGCAAGCTTCGCACCAAATTCTAAACTACATTCACGACGTCTCATTATTTTGATCATTAGCTACCACTTAATGCAAGCTTCGCACCAAATTCTAAACTACATTCACGACGTCTCATTATTTTGATCATTAACTACCACTTAATGCAAGCTTCGCACCAAATTCTAAACTACATTCACGACGTCTCATTATTTTGATCATTAACTACCACTTAATGCAAGCTTCGCGCCCAATTCTAAACTACATTCACGACGTGTCATTATTTTGATCATTAACTACCACTTAATGCAAGCTTCGCGCCAAATTCTAAACTACATTCACGACGTCTCATTATTTTGATCATTAGCTACCACTTAATGCAAGCTTCGCGCCCAATTCTAAACTACATTCACGACGTCTCATTATTTTGATCATTAGCTACCACTTAATGCAAGCTTCGCGCCCAATTCTAAACTACATTCACGACGTCTCATTACTCACTGTGACGTTTACGTTTACGTGTGACGTAGATCACTTGCTGACCCAATTCGTAGAAAAATAACGTGTAGTACGTAGGTCTTGACATCTGCTTACTTCTGCGTTGCGGCTTGTTTGCAGTTGGTTTGTAATAAATAAAATACCAAACTAGCATGCCTGTCCTACCATTTTTATGAAACTCGTGAACAGTGTTTGTATCTCACTCGCTTTCACTCGTCAGATACCAAAACTGTTCACTTGTTTCATAAAAGTGGTATGACAGGCAAACTCGTTTAGTATTCTATATGTAGGTGTTGTGTTTAGCTCCACTGTTAAGTTTTCACAGTTATCTCCATTTCTCACAAACTATAAACTCTAAACCAGTGAAACTTGGTTTACCAAAGTTTATCACAATGAATTTTAACTTTTAAATTGTTTTTCTTATTTTTTTAAAATTGTAATTTTTACTTAAAATACTTATATTAAAAATCAATCAATAATAAAAAGAGACACATGCTAGTCAAAGTACTGCTTAATCAGTTTCAAGCTTTCTTTGAGTCCATATATGCCATATTGCATTGATAAAACCTATTTCAATATAAAACTACATGTACTTACATCAACATTATAAGGAAGATACCATGCATGTAGTTATTTGTGTAATATACATACACAACTGTAGAAGCTCTAAGAAATATTGCTTAAAGAAAAAGTAAAATTATCTATATCAAAAGAAGGTGAAAGTACTCGGTTTATTTTTTAACATTTAAATGTCAAGGTATTACACAGTCTGATAGTGTACACTTGCTGACCCAATTCGTAGAAAAATAACGTGTAGTACGTAGGTCTTGACATCTGCTTACAGTCTGATAGTGTACATTCTTCCAGCTGTTTTTTTTTTTTTTTTTTAAACTTAATAAAATTTATCTTATTTTCTGATTGATGTTTAACTGGTTGTATTTTATGAATTACAGGCAAATATGCTAAGAATATAACTTAATAAATTAACACTGCTATAACTGTACATTTGAAGCGACCTGCATCTACAAGGGAACGGTTCACAAAGAACAAGAGACATGGGAGGATGGCTGTGATTTTGTCTGTCAGTGTATTGAAGGCGTCCAAGGAATCTACAAGTGCACATCCAAGTAAGTGACTTCAAGGCTGTGATTTTGTCTGTCAGCGTATTGATGGCGTCCAAGGAATCTACAAGTGAACATCCAAGTAAGTGATCTCACGGCTGTGATTTTGTCTGTCAGTGTATTGATGGCATCCAAGGAATCTACAAGTGAACATCCAAGTAAGTGACTTCAAGGCTGTGATTTTGTCTGTCAGTGTATTGATGGCATCCAAGGAATCTACAAGTGAACATCCAAGTAAGTGACTTCACGGCTGTGATTTTGTCTGTCAGTGTATTGATGGCATCCAAGGAATCTACAAGTGAACATCCAAGTAAGTGACTTCAAGGCTGTGATTTTGTCTGTCAGTGTATTGATGGCATCCAAGGAATCTACAAGTGCACATCCAAGTAAGTGACTTCAAGGCTGTGATTTTGTCTGTCAGTGTATTGATGGCATCCAAGGAATCTACAAGTGAACATCCAAGTAAGTGATCTCACGGCTGTGATTTTGTCTGTCAGTGTATTGATGGCATCCAAGGAATCTACAAGTGAACATCCAAGTAAGTGATCTCACGGCTGTGATTTTGTCTGTCAGTGTATTGATGGCGTCCAAGGAATCTACAAGTGCACATCCAAGTAAGTGACTTCAAGGCTGTGATTTTGTCTGTCAGTGTATTGATGGCGTCCAAGGAATCTACAAGTGAACATCCAAGTAAGTGATCTCACGGCTGTGATTTTGTCTGTCAGTGTATTGATGGCGTCCAAGGAATCTACAAGTGCACATCCAAGTAAGTGACTTCAAGGCTGTGATTTTGTCTGTCAGTGTATTGATGGCGTCCAAGGAATCTACAAGTGAACATCCAAGTAAGTGATCTCACGGCTGTGATTTTGTCTGTCAGTGTATTGATGGCGTCCAAGGAATCTACAAGTGAACATCCAAGTAAGTGATCTCACGGCTGTGATTTTGTCTGTCAGTGTATTGATGGCGTCCAAGGAATCTACAAGTGAACATCCAGGTCATGAGAAGTTCACCAGCTATACATTCTAATAAACTATTTTAAGAGCAACAAACTATTTTAATGTCACTTTTAAAATAATTGTAAATAAGTGTATCATAGAAGGAAAAAGTAAAGGACAAGACTGTCTTGACAGAAAACAAAAATACGATATTTACCATTTTGCAATTCCATGATAGTGTACGTGTTGTGTCTGGGATAACCCAAGCAAACATGTCACACACAGCAGAATCAAATGTTGTGATTGGCCGAAATGCCTTACTGCATCATTGGGATTCCTAGCAGATTGCAAGCTACAAATCTGATATAGCAGTATGCAAATTGAAAAATGATACATTGATCAGTGGGCCTACAACCATGAATTTTGTGAACCACGATTAATTGTGGTGTGCCTCTATTTCAGATGCCCCAAGTTCCCTCCACTTCCACAATACTGCCAGAAGGTGGCCGTGCCTGGAGAGTGCTGCCCAAGTCTGACATGCAATGTGCCTAATAAAGGCATCTACACTCCCACACCGGGCCTTGTGCCACAGCCGGTTCCCACGCCTGGACCAAACGGTCAGATTCCGACCCCAAAACCCACCGACGTGCAGATCATAGTGATGCCCCCAGGATCAACGTTCACTGGCGGAAGCAGTCTTCCTGGTAATGGTGCTCTAGTTCCTGCTGGACAGAATGTCACTGGTCTACGAGGTAAGATAACAAAATTATTTATCTTCTATTTCACCTGACCTCAAACAAATGCATGTTCCCCTGAGGATATTAGTCTGATCCGAACATCCCAACAGCCATGGAGATGGCTTAAAAATCTTCCGGTGAGTCTCCTTCTTGTTCCGGTCACGTGACTGTAACTTCCTTCTTTCTCCTTTGCTGCTTTGGTTCGGACGTCTTTTCTGTTTGCTCCAGTTTAATCTAAGCCATCGATGTCTGTTGGTTTAAATGTATTTCATCTTTCTTTACTTTATCCATGTTTTTTTTTTTTAAATAATGATTATTTCTTATTTGTTTCTGTTTAAATGACTGTACAGTGAAACCTGTCTAAACTAGATCATATTGGGGACCTAATATTTATCCGACTTAGACAGGATCCGGTATTTTGAGGGTTGCATTTTAGAATTAAAAAAATTCAGGGCCATGAAACTTAATTGGCCAGTGTTGACAGGATTGCGATATATTCAGGGTCCGGTTTAGACAGCTTTCACTGTACTTCAGTTTACTTCTATTGGAGTAAAATTGAGAAAATAAAAGATACCGAATTAAACTACTGAATAACAAAAGAAATGTGAATATTATTATTATTTTAGGTTTTTTTAAATCTTATTTAAAGGGACGAACCCTATTTTTTAAACACTAAGGCATATTTTTCACCTAGACCCTAGTTTCAGCCCGTAAAAATGGACACTACATTTTGTTAATTTACAAACCTGTAACAAATGTGGATACAGCAAAGTGAAACAAGTGTCAGTGATGTTAAACTAGACTAAAACGCGACTCCATAACCGTTATTTCTCAGACGCATGTGCGTTTTTACAAATATGAAAAATTCCATTTGTCTGTTAAAAGTGTAAGTGTTTTGTGAAAACTGTTAAAAGTGTAAGTGTTTTGTGAAAACTGTTAAAAGTATAAGTGTTTTGTGAAAACTGTTAAAAGTGTAAATGTTTTGTGAAAACTGTAGGCCCATATTGACAGTTGGTTTACCAAATAATTGTATCATGTTTCTTTGGTTCAGTAGATACATAAAGCTTTAATGTTAGTGAAACAAAAATTTAGGCTTTGCTCAATATCAAATGTTGACATGCTTACAGTGATGCAAAGCATGTTCTCCATAAAATTGTGGAAATTAGATAGGATAAAAAGCTCATTTCTGCATTCTGCCAGAAGTAGTTTGCATCACAAACACCTGTAAAATTAACCACTGATGGAAATTAAAAAGTGTGTGCTGTATATTCCTAAAAGTAAATTGATGGGGTTTTTTGTTGTTTTTTTCTGAAAGGAATGCTGCTGTATATTCAAACTTGTATTTAAAACAGCCATGAGCAAGTAGGTTTTTTTGGTCGTTTTTCTTTTCGTTTCCTTTGTTGTCTCTCTCTTAAAATATACTGATTTGTATGCAAAAGGTTCAACTGAATTTTTTTTTTTTTTTTTTTTTTTTTTTTAAACCAGATGTTATACAGCATCTTTTTTTTCAGAAGAATCAAAAGCATTTAAATATGTGTCTTGTTTTCAGGGATTTGTGTGTACAAAGGAAGGATGTACCACCAGGGTGAGACATGGGAAGATAAGTGTGACTACAAGTGTCAGTGTTTTGATGCCAGATCAGGATACTACAAGTGCAACCCACTGTAAGCATTCTCTATCTCGTTCCAACCAGCGCACCACGACTGGTATATCAAAGACCGTGGTATGTGCTATCCTGTCTGTGAGATGGTGCATATAAAAGATCCCTTGCTGCAAATGGAAAAATGTAGCAAGTTTCCTCTCTAAGATGTATATGTCAAAATTACAACATGTTTGACATCCAATAGCCGATGATGTATAAATCAATGTTCTCTAGTGGTGTCGTTAAACAAAACAAACGTTCTTTCTATTTCTCTACTTACAGTAATGACCTTGATAGTATCTAGACCTTTCAGGGTGACCAAACATGCTGCCAATCATACCTCATACACATCCACGCATGTAGCAGAGGTATGTGTCCAGTGGTAAAGCATGTAGCAGAGGTATGTGTCCAGTGGTAAAGCATGTAGCAGAGGTATATGTCCAGTGGTAAAGCATGTAGCAGAGGTATGTGTCCAGTGGTAAAGCATGTAGCAGAGGTATGTGTCCAGTGGTAAAGCATGTAGCAGAGGTATGTGTCCAGTGGTAAAGCATGTAGCAGAGGTATGTGTCCAGTGGTAAAGCATGTAGCAGAGGTATGTGTCCAGTGGTAAAGCATGTAGCAGAGGTATGTGTCCAGTGGTAAAGCATGTAGCAGAGGTATGTGTCCAGTGGTAAAGCATGTAGCAGAGGTATGTGTCCAGTGGTAAAGCATGTAGCAGAGGTATGTGTCCAGTGGTAAAGCATGTAGCAGAGGTATGTGTCCAGTGGTAAAGCATGTAGCAGAGGTATGTGTCCAGTGGTAAAGCATGTAGCAGAGGTATGTGTCCAGTGGTAAAGCATGTAGCAGAGGTATCTGTCCAGTGGTAAAGCATGTAGCAGAGGTATGTGTCCAGTGGTAAAGCATGTAGCAGAGGTATGTGTCCAGTGGTAAAGCATGTAGCAGAGGTATGTGTCCAGTGGTAAAGCATGTAGCAGAGGTATGTGTCCAGTGGTAAAGCATGTAGCAGAGGTATGTGTCCAGTGGTAAAGCATGTAGCAGAGGTATGTGTCCAGTGGTAAAGCATGTAGCAGAGGTATGTGTCCAGTGGTAAAGCATGTAGCAGAGGTATGTGTCCAGTGGTAAAGCATGTAGCAGAGGTATGTGTCCAGTGGTAAAGCATGTAGCAGAGGTATGTGTCCAGTGGTAAAGCATGTAGCAGAGGTATGTGTCCAGTGGTAAAGCATGTAGCAGAGGTATGTGTCCAGTGGTAAAGCATGTAGCAGAGGTATGTGTCCAGTGGTAAAGCATGTAGCAGAGGTATCTGTCCAGTGGTAAAGCATGTAGCAGAGGTATGTGTCCAGTGGTAAAGCATGTAGCAGAGGTATGTGTCCAGTGGTAAAGCATGTAGCAGAGGTATGTGTCCAGTGGTAAAGCATGTAGCAGAGGTATGTGTCCAGTGGTAAAGCATGTAGCAGAGGTATCTGTCCAGTGGTAAAGCATGTAGCAGAGGTATGTGTCCAGTGGTAAAGCATGTAGCAGAGGTATGTGTCCAGTGGTAAAGCATGTAGCAGAGGTATGTGTCCAGTGGTAAAGCATGTAGCAGAGGTATGTGTCCAGTGGTAAAGCATGTAGCAGAGGTATGTGTCCAGTGGTAAAGCATGTAGCAGAGGTATGTGTCCAGTGGTAAAGCATGTAGCAGAGGTATCTGTCCAGTGGTAAAGCATGTAGCAGAGGTATGTGTCCAGTGGTAAAGTGCTCGCCTGATTCACGGTCATTCTAGGATCGATCCCTGTCTGTGAGCCCTGTTGAGCTATTTCTCGTTTCAGTCTGTGTACCTTGTGGTATGTGCTATCCTGTATGTGGGATGGTGCATGGAAAACATTTCTTGCTGCTAATGAACAAAATGTAGCAGGTTTCCTCTCTAAAGAGTATGTCAGGATTATCAAATGTTTGACACCCAATAGCGGATTTAATAATGCAATGAGCTTTAGTGGTGTCGATAAACAAAACAAATCAACTTTAGAGTAGTATGTTTAGATATAAATCAGTGTCTCACAAGTTGTTTTTCAAAGACCGTGGTATGTGCTATCCTGCCTGTGGGATGGTGCATACAAAAGATCCCTTGTTGCTAATGGGAAAATGTAGCAGGTTTCCTCTCTAAGACTATATGTTAGAATAACCAAATATTTGACTTCCAATAGTTGAAGATGAATAAATTAATGTACTTGTTAAACAAAACAAAGTTTAATTGTAATTAAATATAAAAATGCTTTTTATTTAAAACAATATTTAATGGAGTCATTTGTCAAACAATCCTACACGTATGTAAATGCCGATCTCCATGTTATGATGTTACATACACGTGCTGTATCAAATTAAACAACCGATAAACATAAAACATGCAAATAAATTAAACTAAAACAAACTCCCTTTGCAGGTGTCCGAAGTATGATGGTCTTCCATCCACTTGCTACCTGGTGAACAGTCCTGGAGGATGTTGTCAGACTCCGATATGTCGGAAACCCGATGGATCGACGGTGCGCCCCGACCAGACTCACGTTGTTCCTGGCGTGTTTGGATCCTACAATGGTGGATTCACCGGCTTCAGACCAGGATACCTCACTGGAACTCACTCGGTCTACTCAGGGCACTCAAGTGAGAACTTAAAGCCTAGATAACATTACATGATGCGATGTGAGGTAAAAGTCCAGTTTGGGCTACTACAGCCAAATGATGATCAGAAAGACATTGAATATCAAAATGGTGATATCCCCTGGCCCTCACCAATACTGTGTAGCTCTGCCTCCTGCTTAGCTGGTTAGAAATAATCATAAATATGAAATTCAATGTATTTAAAATATCCTGATTATGATGTGCTTTTATCCTTCTCTTATGCTTTCTTCCAACATTTTTCATCTTATCTTGGTAGTCGAAAGCAACAAACTGTTTTTTGTAAAACCTTTTTACCGGGATGTGAGAGCTACACGGAAATGCCTAAATGCCATGATGTTCAGTACTGTTGACCACACAAGGTTCATTTGCATGTTTTCACAGTTTTAAGTTTATGATGTGTGCCTTATATTATAAGTTATAACCAGTTAGCATTGAATGCAATTTTTGGCAGTTCCAGGGGTTGCAAACAATTTTTCTTCAGGGGCCCTTGAGCGGTCCCTGGACCCCGGCCGCAGTAAGCTTTTTTGTTCCAGCCCCTCTCACATCCCTGTTTTTATGAAAGCTAGTTGGTATGGCTTTGAAACGTAATACTATATTTTGGTTAGCTTTAGCATTATTCATTATATACATGACATATGACTACAATATTGACTTCTTTCAGATATGTGTGTGTACAAGAGCAAGATTTACCACCAGGGTGAGAAGTGGGATGATGGATGCGATTACTCATGTGAATGCAGAGATGCTACTAAAAGAATATATGTGTGCACACCAAAGTAAGATAAAATATAGGTTATGTTCCATACACATAATACTTTATGTTCCCAGTTGGATTGGTACTTTCTTGGTAGCTGGAGTTGTGACCTCCCTGAATCGTGTTTTCCCCCATTAACCTCAGATAGCTGTAGGCCATAGCGTATAGTGGCCTTGGGCCATGGGAGTCTGTACCTGTATTCAGAAGGCTGGAAATGCCATATTTTAATACTGAAAATTCTAAATGTTCTTGAGGAGCATCCTCAAATACATGTATTTTCATCACACAGGTCACTGAACTGACAGTCCCCCCCCCTCCATTTTCTAACACTCTGTGGGCCCTAAAAGGTGTATTATATCTGAAGCCCTGCCCCTTGATAAACTATTGGTATACAAATTAATTGCTATTAGGCCCTTCAATTTACTGCAATCTAATTGAATCCAAACGGCAAAACTTATCTCTCTACATAAGACAGTTAAAGTGATGTTATGACAAGGTTAAGACTGCTCCGATGACTCGCTATCATATGCTATGTCTATGGGAGGACTAGTTTAGGCCTGTAATGGTCCTAAGGAGCGGGCTCCCACCTACAGAGAGGGCACATGGCAGTGACACACGGACGCAGTCACAACCTTCTGAGAATGTCCCTTTTGACTTTGCCTTGTTCAGAGTTACAAGTTGTTTTGTCATTCATGTAGGGCTTAATTTAATAAAATGTCATAGGTCTAGTTTTGTCATTCATGTAGGGCTTAATTTCATAAAATGTCATAGGTCTAGTTTTGTCATTCATGTAGGGCTTAATTTAATAAAATGTCATAGGTCTAGTTTTGTCATTCATGTAGGGCTTAATTTCATAAAATGTCATAGGCCTAGTTTTGCATGGAAACGTAAATCTACAACTAAACCCAATTTTATTACTATAGTTACAGTAGAACAAATATAGTTTGAAGTTTACATATTTTATTTTATTTTGTCTTTCGTAATGATATAATATTTTCTGTGTGAAATAAATGCCAAATATTTCTGTTCAACTTCACCTGTCCTCAAGGGATAGTGGTCTGGTCCAAACATCCCAGTAGCCTGAAGTTTTCTCCAATATGACCACTATAACTGCTAGTGACAGACATATAAAGTTACGATGTTTTGTGAAAATTGGTTCCAGATTATTATTTCAGATCCCAGCAAGTGTGTTTCAGTTCATTTCATTTCAACTTATTTTCGTGCTTATATCCAATTAAGGTTCAAGCACTGTCCTGGGCACACAACTAAGCTATCTGGGCTGTCTGTCCAGGACAGTGGGATAGTTGTTAGATGGTTAGTGAGAGAGAAGAGGGTGTAATGGCCTTACACCTACCCACTGAGCCCTTAAGAACTCGCTACCAGCCTGTATAGTCCGATGTCTTAACCAGTGCACCACCGAGGCCAGTCGCATGTGTGTTGTGAATGTTTGTCTTTTAAACAGGTGTCCGACTTACACGA
The DNA here is from genome assembly GCF_016097555.1 of Gigantopelta aegis. Taxonomy (NCBI): domain Eukaryota; kingdom Metazoa; phylum Mollusca; class Gastropoda; order Neomphalida; family Peltospiridae; genus Gigantopelta; species Gigantopelta aegis. The sequence goes on along the minus strand of NC_054712.1, from coordinate 58,283,446 downwards.
ACCTCCCACCATCATGTCGGCTTGAGAAGGCAGGCGGATGCTGTGAGAAAGTCAACTGTAATCCACCCACAACAACAGCCGCTCCGACAACAGCAGGGCCATGTGTTGACACCATCCAAGACTGTCCGGCTTATGGCAAAGCTGCCTGTGGAGGAAGCTATGTGAAGTGGGCTCACATGAACTGCCGTGCCTACTGTGGATTCTGTAGTAAGTGTCTATATATACTCTTTGCCATGCTGAAGGATAAACTCCTTTGGAGGTAGGGAATGGATTATGTAGTGAATGTCTATATACTCTTTGCTATGCTGAAGGATAAAATTAATCCTTTGGAGGTAGGGAAAATGATTCTGTGGTAAATGCCAACATTACCATCACTCTTTGCCATGCTGGAGGATAAACTCCTTTGGAGGTAGAGAATGGATTCTGTAGTAAATGCCAACATCATTATCAATCTTTGCCAAGCTGGAAGCTAAAATTATTGGAGATAGGGAACGGATCCTGTAGTATATATGAACATAACCATCGATCACTCTTTGCCGTAAATGTCAACGTCATCTTTGTCATGCCGAAAGATAAAATCCTTTAGAGGTAGGGAACAGATCCTGTATGTGTCAACATCACCATCACTCTTTGCCATGTTAGAAGATAAACTTCTAGGAGGTAGGGAATGGATTATGTAGCAAGTATCAACATAACTATCAATCTTAATCCTAAAATCCTTTTGAATGAAGTGAATGGATCATGTAGTAAATGTCCAGATCATCATCAATCTTTACCAAGCTGGAAGATAAAATCCTTTGGATGTAGAGAATGGATTCTATAATAATTTGAAGTGTCAACACCACCATCATTGTTTGCCATGCTGGAAGCTAAAATTCTTGGAGGTTAGATTATGTAGTAAGTGCCAACATCACTATTAATCTTTGCCATGTTGGAAGATAACATCCTTTAGAGGTTGGGATCAGATACTGTAGTAAATGTCCACATCACCATCACTCATTGCCATGTTGGAAGATAACATCCTTTAGAGGTTGGGATTGGATTCTTGGTGGTTTGGCATTCACCAGAGAGGCAGAGGACCACAGGATCAATAACAGCTGCCTAGCTAACAGTGCAGGACCTAGCTCAGTCAGTAAAGTGCTTGCCTGAGGTGCTTGGGGTGGATGATCGAACCCCTTGACTGGCCTCGGTGGTGTCATGGTGGTTAAGTCATCGGACATAAAGCTGGTAGGTATAGGGTTCGCAGCCCGGTACCGGCTCCTACCCAGAGCAAATTTTAACGACTTGAAATGGGTAGGTGTAAGACCACTACACCCTCTTCTCTCTCGCTAACCATTAACAACTAACCCACTGTCCTGGACAGATAGCTGAGGTGTGTGCCCAGGACAGTGTGTCTGAAAATAATTTGAAATGAAATGATGAACCCCCGCAATGGAACACCTTTAATGAGTTCCCATCCAAACCAGAGCCCCATGACTTGTACATCAAAGGCCATGGGAAGATAATTTGTGAAATACATGTAAGCATATGTCACACATCAAAGAGCCTGTTTAAAATGTGCTTATTGGTATCCTTACAAAAATATTCCTCTCTTTTTTTCCTATGTCTTGGAGACAGAATTGCACTGAGGTGTGTGAGTGGGTGGAAGAAGACTGATGAGATGTCTCAAACTTACTTATTTCATGGTACAGTTATCAATGCTTGCAGTAAGCCATGCAGTCCCCATTGTACCATTACCATGGGTGAAGCTAGGAACTAGAGTTAGAAGTAGGTTTGTAAGATCACCACTAGAGCACATTGATTATGGCAATTGGATGTCAAATATTTGACCATTCTAACTCATAGTATTCAGAGGAAACCCGCTACATTTTTCCATTAGCAACAAGGAAGATCTTTTATATACAGTTTCCCACATACAGGACAGCACATTACTGCAACATTAAATTGGGAACACCACTAGAGCACATTGATTATGGCTATTGGATGTCAAATGTTTGACCATTCTAACACATATTCTTCAGAGGAAACCTGCTACAGTTTTCCATTGACAACAAGAGAGATCTTTTATATGCACTGACCTACATACAGGACAGGACAGCACATTACCTCAACATTAGAAACACCAGGCTTGGGGCACTGGTTGGGACAAGAGATGTGATCCTCTCAACCGAAGTACTCTACCATTGACCTACATACAGGACAGGACAGAAGATTACCTCAACATTAGAAACACCAGGCTTGGGGCACTGGTTGGGACAAGAGATGTGATCCTCTCAACCGAAGTACTCTACCATTGACCTACATACAGGACAGGACAGCACATTACCTCAACATTAGAAACACCAGGCTTGGGGCACTGGTTGGGACAAGAGATGTGATCCTCTCAACCGAAGTACTCTACCATTGACCTACATACAGGACAGGACAGCACATTACCTCAACATTAGAAACACCAGGCTTGGGGCACAGGTTGGGACAAGAGATGTGATCCTCTCAACCGAAGTACTCTACCATTGACCTACATACAGGACAGGACAGCACATTACCTCAACATTAGAAACACCAGGCTTGGGGCACTGGTTGGGACAAGAGATATGATCCTCTGAACCAAAGTGCTCTACCTCTGAGCTACATGCTGCTCTGGGTGAATTAAGAAAGTGTTACTCTGAATACTTCACAAATGTTTCTCCTGGGATACCTGCCTCATATGATATGTAATACTTTTAGGATATTAAATGAGCTTCCATTTCATATCATGTTTATGTCCCAAGTGAAATAATGTTCAACTGTCACGAGCTTTAGTGACAATGAAACTTATTTCACAAGGGACACAAACATGGTATGAAATGGTAACGAGTTTAATATCCTATTTATTACGGTACCCATAATTAATCTTAATTTATAGCACTCAACTCGTTTGGTTGACGTTCCTTTAAGCTTTTAGTGTGCCAGTAGATGACGTCATTGTGTAACGTCGAAGTGTTACATTCCACTTGACGTTCTAGTAAGACTTACGACTTTGATATGTACCAAGATATTTTACCATATGGTTATTAAATATGATTTGGTTTGTTTCATTCAGCAACCACAATGCCTCCCACAAACTGTAAGGACAAACTTCCAAACTGTGATGTCTTTGGTAAGCAAGCATGTACTGGAGTGTATCGGAAATGGGCCACAGAAAACTGCATTAACTTCTGCCACCTATGTCGTACGTATGCCATTTCATTTGAATTGTATTCTCTGTTGGTAAAGTCTGGGACATTCCCAGCAAACTGTAGGGTTCGAACTTAAGAATGTTTCACCTATGGTAATTAAATAAATAAATTGCCATGGGTGAAACGGCCCAATGATGGCAATTTTGAGCCCGCCTACAGCAATTTCTTTAAAATGTGACTTTTGCAGCAAATTGTATGTAGTCATATTTCAAATGTATATTATAAACTGTAACGGGCAATAAAACTCATTTGTAAAATGTGACTTTTGCAGCAAATGGTATGTAGTCATATTTCAAATGTACAAAATTGTAAGGGGCAATAAAACTCATAGCAAAATATGTAGATGTGCAGAAATAAAACATGCAGAGGACATTATTTCAAAATCTCAGGTAACCAGAAGTCAGTTCACGTGAGTTTTACTTGGGTAACCGATTGTTCGGTTACGTGGATATAGTTCCCGTAACCGATGAGTTAGGCCTACCTAATCCTAAAAAACTATGGTTATGTGCTACATGGATGGTTCAAATGTATTTAAAAATGTAAACTGATTTTCACTTTCATTACTGATATATGGTACATGTACTTTTAATGCTATGATCTGATTATATTTACATGTAATTTGCAAAGTTATCAAATACTGAAAGTATGTGATCTAGCTGAAAAATATCACATACTTTAATTACATTGAATACGCTACTTATTAAATGATAAATGTGTGTGTGAGTGTGCGTGTGTGCGTGTCTGGTGAGTGTGTGTGTGTGTGCCTGCATGTGTGTGCGTGTGTGTGTATATATAAATTGTTAAACATCAGCCACACTGTTGTCTTCATGAGCTGTGTTCTTCTTTCAGCAACGTCACCTCCTCAGGTTTCAACAACAGCATCGCCCTCACAGTCCACAGCTCTCCCGTGTAAGGACAAGCTGCCCAACTGTCTCGAATACGGTTCAGTATCCTGCAAGGCGCCATACGAGGAGTGGGCAGATGCTAACTGCAAAGCTACCTGCGGACGATGTGGTAGGCCCATCTCTCTCAGACTTCCATTTTACACATACTGATAGAAAGAAATAAGGGATATTACACCAACACTAACAGGACATAACCCTCATCCACAGTGTCGGGGTGGGTAGGTGGAAGACGTAGCACAGTGGTAAAGTGCCCACCTGATGTGCGGTTGGTCTGGGATCGATCCCCGTCAGTGGACCCATTGGGCTATTTCTCTTTTCAGACAGTGCACAATGACTGGTGTATCAAAGGCCGTGGTATGTGCTGTCCTGTCTGTTGGATGGTGCATATAAAAGATCCCTTGCTACTAATGAAAAAATGTAGCAGGTTTCCTCTCTAACAATATGTGTTAAAATTACCAAATGTTTGACATCCAATAGCCGATGAATAGCATCTGTGTCTGTCCTAGCTCAGCACAATAATTGTCGTCCTATTTTTATTAAGATCCAACACATGTTTCAAGTAGAACAGTAGCTGGCACCAGTGCATTGATACCTGTTCAAATTAAATTACAGCAATTTACTGGCCAAATAAAATTAAACATTTTTAACAACAAACACTGTAGACTGGTAGCACTAACTGAACTATTAAAAGTTAGGTACACTTTGAACTTTGACCTGGTTATAGATGCTATTTGGTGTACTGCTATCTACATGTATATATTGATTGTTGTGATAGTCCCATTACTCTGATGTGTATAACCAATTTGTACCTACAGATCAGTATTGCAGAGGTCACCATGGTAGACCCATATTTCAGTGGTCAGCTTACACAGTGTCATGATGAACTGCAGAGCTTCTGTTTATGTTATAGGCCTATATGATCCCCCATGCCCAATCTCTACAGTGTAATTATGGAAGAATGTTCTCTTTGCCAATACTACCGGCCTCAGTGGCATCGTGATTAAGCCATCGGACATGAGGCTGGAAGGTACAGGGTTCGCAGCCCGATACCGGCTCCCACATAGAGCGAGATTTAATGACTCAATGAGTAGATGTAAGGCCACTACACTCTCTTCTCTCTCACTAACCACTAACAATTAACCCATTGTCCTGGACAGACAACCCAGATTGCTGAGGTGTGTGCCCAGGACAGCGTGCTTGTACCTTAATTGGATATAAGCACAAAAATATGTTGAAATGAAATGAATGCCATTACTGTTGTCATTTACTGTAACAATGGCTTGTGTATATTACATCAGGCAAAACAACAGTTCCTCCACAGCCAACTGCAGACACAGCTGGTACAGTAGTTACAACAGTAACTCTAGCTCTCATATCTACATCAGCCAGGGTCTTGCATGTTTAGGTGTGCTTGGTGAAACGCTGTCGTCTACATGCATGTCACTATATTTCAATGTCCTCTTCATGGGTCTACACATACTTATTGATTGATAAAACAGACAGATGTTATAAATTTGTATATAAATATGGTACAAATTCAAATATTGCATTTTGAGAACACTTGCAATAATATTGCAATAATATTACATTAAGTGTTGTATAGCATTATTTGTTTTTACAAATGTGTACAACGTTATATACGTATAAATTGTAGTTATATAAACCACTGCCTTGGAAGTTTTATATTTTATTACTTGCCAAGAATGTGTCCTGTCCTTGCTTTTAACGAAACACTCATCTTACTTACTAGGTGAAGACCCTGCAAAGTTTTATTAATGTTTTGCATAATTTGATTTTCATTATTTTCGTCATGAAAACCTTCATAAGCTGAATCTGCATTTATCTGCTACTTACTACTGCACAGGTAACATTTAAAGCACAGAAACATTCTGCTACTTGCTACCGCACAAGTAACATTTAAATCACAGAAACACTCTGCTACTTACTACCGCACAGATAACATTTAAAGCACAGAAACATTCTGCTACTTGCTACCGCACAAGTAACATTTAAAGCACAGAAACATTCTGCTACTTACTACCGCACAGGTAACATTTAAAGCACAGAAACACTCTGCTACTTACTACCGCACAGATAACATTTAAAGCACAGAAACACTCTGCTACTTACTACCGCACAGGTAACATTTAAAGCACAGAAACACTCTGCTACTTACTACCGCACAGGTAACATTTAAAGCACAGAAACATTCTGCTACTTGCTACCGCACAAGTAACATTTAAAGCACAGAAACATTCTGCTACTTACTACCGCACAGGTAACATTTAAAGCACAGAAACACTCTGCTACTTACTACCGCACAAATAATAGTTAAAGCACAGAAACATTCTGATAGTTACTTCTGCACAGATAACATTTAAAGCATAGAAACACTCTGCTACTTACTACCGCACAGATAACATTTAAAGCACAGAAACACTCTGCTACTTACTACCGCACAGATAACATTTAAAGCACAGAAACACTCTGCTACTTACTACCGCACAGATAACATTTAAAGCACAGAAACACTCTGCTACTTACTACCGCACAGATAACATTTAAAGCACAGAAACACTCTGCTACTTACTACCGCACAGGTAATATTTAAAGCACAGAAACACTCTGCTATACTTACTACCGCACAGATAATATTTAAAGCACAGAAACACTCTGCTACTTACTACCGCACAGGTAATATTTAAAGCACAGAAACACTCTGCTACTTACTACTGCACAGGTAACATTTGAAGCACAGAAACACTCTGCTACTTACTACCGCACAGATAACATTTAAAGCACAGAAACATTCTGCTACTTACTACCGCACAGATAATATTTAAAGCACAGAAACATTCTGATAGTTACTTCTGCACAGATAACGTTTAAAGCATAGAAACACTCTGCTACTTACTACTGCACAGGTAACATTTAAAGCACAGAAACATTCTGATAGTTACTACTGCACAGATAACATTTAAAGCATAGAAACACTCTGCTACTTACTACCACACAGATAACATTTAAAGCACAGAAACACTCTGCTACTTACTACCGCACAGATAACATTTAAAGCACAGAAACACTCTGCTACGTACTACCGCACAGGTAATATTTAAAGCACAGAAACACTCTGCTACTTACTACTGCACAGGTAACATTTGAAGCACAGAAACACTCTGCTACTTACTACCGCACAGATAACATTTAAAGCACAGAAACACTCTGCTACTTACTACCGCACAGATAACATTTAAAGCACAGAAACACTCTGCTACTTACTACCGCACAGGTAATATTTAAAGCACAGAAACACTCTGCTATACTTACTACCGCACAGATAACATTTAAAGCACAGAAACACTCTGCTACTTACTACCGCACAGGTAATATTTAAAGCACAGAAACACTCTGCTACTTACTACTGCACAGGTAACATTTAAAGCACAGAAACACTCTGCTACTTACTACCGCACAGATAACATTTAAAGCACAGAAACACTCTGCACTTACTGCACTAACATTTAAAGCACAGAAAAACTCTGCTACTTACTGCTACTTACTTCCGCACAGGTAACATTTAAAGCACAGAAACATTCTGCTACTTACTACCGCACAGATAATATTTAAAGCACAGAAACATTCTGATAGTTACTTCTGCACAGATAACGTTTAAAGCATAGAAACACTCTGCTACTTACTACTGCACAGGTAACATTTAAAGCACAGAAACATTCTGATAGTTACTACTGCACAGATAACATTTAAAGCATAGAAAACACTCTGCTACTTACTACTGCACAGGTAACATTTAAAGCACAGAAACATTCTGCTACTTACTACCGCACAGATAACATTTAAAGCACAGAAACAATTTGCTACTTACTACCGCACAGATAATATTTAAAGCACAGAAACACTCTGCTACTTATTAGCGCACAGGTAACATTTAAAGCACAGAAACATTCTGCTACTTACTACCGCACAGGTAACATTTAAAGCACAGAAACATTCTGCTACTTACTACCGCACAGATAACATTTAAAGCACAGAAACACTCTGCTACTTA
>NC_054712.1:58165229-58275054 GCF_016097555.1 Gigantopelta aegis | reverse complement strand
AAACACTAGGACTAACACTAGGACGACCAGAAACTCATTCGATATACAGAAAGTGATTTTACAAACACTAGGACGACCAGAAACGCATTCGATATACAGAAAGTGATTTTACAAACGCTAGGACGACCAGAAACCCATTCGATATACAGAAAGTGATTTTACAAACACTAGGACTAACACTAGGACGACCAGAAACGCATTCGCTATACAGAAAGTGATTTTACAAACGCTAGGACGACCAGAAACCCATTCGATATACAGAAAGTGATTTTACAAACACTAGGACGACTATAAACTCATTGGATATACAGAAAGAAACTCATTCGATATAGAGAAAGTGACTTTACAAACGCTAGGACGACCAGAAACCCATTTGATATACAGAAAGTGATTTTACAAACACTATGACGACCATCAACTCATTCGATATACACAAAGAAACCCATTCGATATACAGAAAGTGATTTTACAAACACTATGGCGACCAGAAACTCATTCGATATACAGAAAGTGATTTTACAAACACTAGGACGACCAGAAACCCATTCGATATACAGAAAGTTATTTTGCAAACACTAGGACGACCAGAAACCCATTCGATATACAGAAAGTGATTTTGCAAACACTAGGACGACCAGAAACCCATTCGATATACAGAAAGTGTTTTTGCAAACGCTAGGACGACCAGAAACCCATTCGATATACAGAAAGAAACCCATTCAATATACAGAAAGTGATTTTACAAACACTATGGCGACCAGAAACTCATTCGATATACAGAAAATGGTTTTACAAACAATAAACTGTATTTACGGTGGCACAGTAGTTGTTAAAATATGATTTATTATTTGGAAACATGTTACAATGGTTGCAAACTCAGGATAGTCCTTTTAAATTGCGGAAATTCTGAGAATGCGCCATAGCACAAAAACCATGCTATTATATATTTTATATCGGAACATATTAACTAAATATGTTATTTCCCTCTTCCATGCACTTAGAAATTGCAAAAATAGTTTAAAAAATTTGATATACTACATTTTACAAAAATTAGAGAGGTTTGAACTCAAAATGGCGATGATTTTAGGAGCCGGTAAAAAAAGTTTGATCTTTTGACCTCTGAATAAATATTTACGGGACCATTTGTTACTCTATCTTGTATATTGGCTGAACTACAGACATTATAGTTAACCCTACCCCTAATTCCAATATGATGCAAATTGCACCACTGTTCTTAAACATCAAAACATTTCTTAAAATTGGAATACATTTGGCAACTACGAAACCATATTCCATAAACTACATACATCAGGGTATTCCAAAGTACTATCGGACCTTTTGGACTTTTTCGGTAAAATAAGAAAAAAAACATATCTCTTGAACTAGAATATCAAAGTCCGTGGTATGCGCTATCTTGCATGTGGGATGGTGTATTTAAATGACCCCTTGCTACAAATGGAAAAGTGTAGCTGGTTTCCTCCCGAAGATTATATGTCGGAATTACCTAATGTTTGATATCCAATAGCAGATGCTTAATAAACCAATGTGCTCTAGTGGTATCGTGAAACACAACACACGTTTTTTTACAAACACTTGGACTAGACGTATTCTATAGAAGGCATTATCAGCAACAATCGAAACAACTGAGTATTAAAATAACAGAAATTGTTTTCAAAAGCTTTACAGTACAGCAGTGGAAAGACACAAGTGCACGAGAAATATTTGTCTTACGCCGTGACGAAACGGAAATACTCGGACCAGAACACTGCCGTTCTCAGTGAGTGAGTGCTCCAACACGTCGTATCAACAGGACTAGTCATTCTTTTAAACTCGGCTAGTGGATTTAGACTGGCTAAAACCACATCTCCATGTGAAAAACAATAGATTACAAATGTTTGAAAAGGAAACATGTTGCAAGAGCTGTTAATAAAATATCTTGGGAGTGGAAAAGAAAGAATATTTGTTTAACGACACCTCGGCAAAGTTTAAGCTACGGTTATTTAGTGTCTCACATATTGTTATTTGAACATTTGCTTGAGAGAGAGAGAGAGAGAGAGAGAGAGAGAGAGAGAGAGAGAGAGAGAGAGAGAGAGAGAGAGAGAGAGAGAGAGAGAGAGAGAGAGAGAGAGAGACAGAGACAGAGAGACAGAGAGAGAGAGGGGAACCTGTTGTCGTCATATAGGCTACTCGTACTGATAAAGCAGTAATGGTTTGCTTTGTTTAACACCACCACTGGAGCACACTGATTTATTATCATCGGCTATTGTATCTCAACAATTTGATAATTTTGACATAAAGTCGTAGAGATGAAACCCGCTACATTTGTCCGTTAGTAACAAGAAATATTTTATATGTACCATCCCATACACATGATAACACATACCACGATATTTGATATACCAGTCGTGGTGCACTGGCGATAAAGCATTACAGGATATTTTATATACAATTTCCTATAGACAGAACAGTACTTACCATGGCCATCAGTTGATATTATCAGTCGAGGGGCACTGTTTCGATCGGAGAGGGAGGGGCTAAGAGTCATCCGATGGTGATCAATCCTGTGACCCGTCACATGTCAGACGAACACTGTAGCACTCTAGAAGAAGATACCGTTAAAAACGAGACATTTTCCTGGATGACAGTTTGTGGTAAATTCAGAATAAATTTAGTCTATGCAAGTAGAGCACCCGCGGCTGTTGTGTGTGGGTGTTTTGACGTGTGTGTATGAGCGTGGCAAACGAACGAATCCTGTTTTAATTTCTTGTTTAATGGATATATGTACATAAGTGTAATTTTTACACATATTTGTCTACAGGTCACTGGCAAATGGCTAAATCTGACATTTATTGCAAGTTCCGGTGGTTTGATGACAGTGCCATCTTTGGTGGGGGTTTTCGAATTTGTAGAAAGGTGTATATAAATCTCAATTTCAACATATCTCTCTCTCTCTCTATCATAACATATCAAATATAATATAATGTAATATAATATGGTAAAACATCATTCTGTTGTATAAACAGACGACACGCCACCTTTAAAATATTGAATTTTCCTAGTACCTTCTGAACTTACTAAAGTACGTGTATCGTGGCCATTGTATTCAAACAATTAAAAACCCAGCTTTTGTCTCTTGTTTCCTTGCATTGCCGTTACAGGAGCTATAATGTGTTTACCTCCTGGAAACATCACTTGGAATAAACATCTTTATGGCAGCATGCATGTTCGAGTGATATTCTTTACGTCCATAATGCTTCGAATCGTGTCACATATTTTCTCATAATACATGTTGTTGTTTAAACAACAATTTTAAGAAATGGAAATGACATTCTTGAAATTGATTCACAACATGGAGTTTCACTATAAAAGGAAGCTATTGTTTCATCCTGAAATACTAGTAAATGACATTGCAGTGATTGGCATCGCATTAGATTATGTGAGGGTACCAAGAAGACGATTTGACACAACAACACTTTTTGTATTAGTTTCGACGTCTGCGGCAACGGATTAAAATGAAGTATTTCTGTTTTATTTTAATCGGTGAGTATTTCACCAAAGCATACTTTCTTCCACAACTGAACATAAAGGTAAGACGATGGAAGGTGTCGGAACCGATATCGGTGTCATACTTGACAAGGCATCTTGCTGAATGCTTGGTAGGTGCTGACATTTGTAGAAATTATTAAACCCATCGCACACGTAGAGAGAGAGAGAGAGATAGAAAGAGAGAGAGAGAGGGGGGGGGAGAGGGAGAGGGAGAAGACAGAGAGCACTATCACTGAGATGCAGCCCCACCAGTACGTCCCCACCCCACCCCTCGGATTGAGATGATACGATACTTGATATACGCGATTAAAAGAGAACGTTTTACAACTGAAAAATCAAAATCACAAACTTGGCATACAGTTTTGTAAACCTTCTTGTGTGCCTTTCACATGTACATGTATGTGATCGACATAAATGCATAACATAACATAATTTGTATTGCAAAAGAGACGGGATATGTAAAAAGTACGTGGTCTAAAAGCAAACCGTTTATTAAAAAATAAATTGATAATACATTATGGCTGTCGCACTAATATTGTCAAGATAGGATTTTCTAATGAGTTCCGTGGTGTAGTGGGTAAGCTGCTGGGCAATCAAGCTGACGGTAGTGGTTCAAATTTCGATAAAGCTAGCTCACACTTTCATTTATCTTTTTCATCTATCACCATTTGCCTTTCATTCTCATTATATTAATAAAAAAATAAAACGTTCCAATTTCCCTCACGATTTCAATCTGTTTCGACCCTTTCTGTCAGTTTCCTCCGACTCCATCCACTCCATCGACTACTTATTTCACTTCCTTCACGGGTGCAGACTCTGTGTATTTCCGTTCACCCACCTGACATCTTCGTCCTCTGCCGCTAATAAAGCTGGTCTGACCCACGGCACTAACGACCGCCGGTAGTAGGGGTGTATAGTAGGTAGTTACAAGAGCCTCTTAACAATGTCAGAAGTAACTAATGAACACTCCCTGAAGTAGTCAGATTCATCCAACAGCTAAAAGCTGATTTTAGAATGACAGGTGTGTGGCACAGATAGCCACAAGAGACAAGCACCTGTCGCGGTTGGAGAGTCAAGGACTGGAATGTCGAGATGGATAGCAAAATAAATTGAAAGATAGGAGTAGGTGCCAGATCGGGAAGAAATGAGACGGAATGCAAAGGAGAGAAAGGAAAGGGGTAGTGGGATAAAAAAAAAAAAAAAAAAGAGAAGATAGAATTATTTTTTTACTTCAAGAGCTAAATAGCAGTATTCGGCCAAAGCTATTTCATTTTTAGTAGTCATTAAAAAATTAAATGTATTATTATCAGAGAGCAAATTAAAACCTTTAAAGCGTGAATTTACGATGCTTAATAAATCTGATCTCACAGAATTATACATTGGTCCGGTTATTATAAAGTGCAGTTCATCCTCAATATTTTAAAGGTTCTTGGTGTTTTTACAGAACAAGCAAAATCTTTCATTTCTAGGAGTCATAGGTCTTGTGTGTCTACCACCTTTAATGTGTAACTGATGAGTGCTCATTAGCATATTAGATAGAGTCTTCCTATGGATAGTGTTGGGTAATTCAGGGTAGTTTTCATAGGAGAAAGGTTCCTTAAACTGTTTGTAGATGCTAAGTTTACCGTTTGTATCAGAGGACTTATTGATCTTACTCCGCCAAAATTCGCTATACCGACTTTTCAGTTTATCTTTACTGAGTTTAATGTCAATCTTTTTTGTTAATCTTGGGTACATTTAGTAATGAGAGTATATTATTTAAGGGTTTAAACCAAGACCTTTTTGTTGGTATCAGCAAGGTTTAGAGCAGATTGAACGAGTTTATTTTTTAAATACTCTTTAATCATTGTCACTTGATTCTTTTTTTTAATGAAATGTGGTCTAGCATTGTTACTCCTATAGTACCCCTGAAAATGTTATTCTGGTAATAATGCTGGTTTTAAAATTATCGGCCCTAGTTATTTTTTTCTTTAATTGTCAGTATCGGCAAATGAAGTATTTTTCTGGTCACAATATTCTCTGTGGTAGGTGAACATTAATTTTAAGTAAAACAACATCGGGCAGCTAGGGTTATTGACTTAAACTGATGAAGTATGATTTCTCTATTGCAGCGGCTCTGATATACATATCAAATACTGACAAGAGTTCCAAAACTATTCCTGAACCAAACTGGATTTGGCCAATAGCAAATGGCCCTGATAACTCCGGCCAATATGCCTCGTTGTATCATGTAGAAAGTGATGCCGGCGACACATACCTAGAGGCGGTCCAAATAAACGGAACCTCCAGACCGTACATCGAAGTGGTTAATAACGTCAGTATCGACTCCTTCACATGGATGTGCTATATTTTCCCGAACACTGTACAGGAAGCGGTCATTCTAGAGTATTACGGGAACGGAGACGGACCCAGAGTCCAGTTTCTACAGTCTAACACGACCCTCAAAGTTAACATTTACGACGATTCAGGCACTTTTGAAGGTGAAGGTTCCAATGGTTTTTTAGAAATTGGCAAATGGAACTTTGTTGGTTTTAACTTCATATCGGGTGATCAAATTAACATAATGACTGATACAGATTCCTATTTGTTAAATAATATCTTACTAGAAGCAAATTCGTTCAGCAATATTCGGATTGGGGCTTCTGTGGAAGGAAATGCTACTTTCAACGGATTGGTCGGCTGTATTCAGTTTTTCGAAATGGTTTCTGCTAAGAAGGGTAGTTCAAAGAAAAAGAGGAGCGCAGAGAACATGGAACTGCTGTCGTCAATGTATGGCGATAATTGTGATCCTGATGTGTGGGAAAATAAAGTTTTAGGTAAAATACGAATATGTTTATTTGGATTGCCGATCATTTTACAGCGTGTTCCACACATAAATACATTACAATACATGCACATAAATACATATCTAATTAATTAACAATAATGTTAAAAGTGGATATAAAATTAAAATGACAAATGTCAAATTAAGTATGTATACTATTTTGTTCAAATGACAATTTCAGCCTTAATTATAAACTTACTCAAATTAGTACAATCATGTAAATTTAAAGGGTTTAGCATTAGTAAACATCATTTAAGTTCACCGTGGATGACAATCTTTTGTGTATGGTAATTTTCAACGATTTAGTCTTTGACAGATACGTTTCTTAATTCATGAAATTTGCTACAATGTAGTAAAAAGTGCATTTCTGTCTCAATCATATTTCAAACAAAAGAGGAAATATTTGGAGTTTTATATCTTCCAGTTTCAATATTTAAACGTTTGTATTTTGTGGGTAGCAAATTATTATTATAT
Organism: Gigantopelta aegis; assembly: GCF_016097555.1. Classification (NCBI taxonomy): domain Eukaryota; kingdom Metazoa; phylum Mollusca; class Gastropoda; order Neomphalida; family Peltospiridae; genus Gigantopelta; species Gigantopelta aegis. The sequence continues at coordinate 58,268,210 of NC_054712.1, read as the reverse complement.
AGGTTGGTACATATTGCCAGCTTTGTATCTGGTGACTCTTTGATGTAACATATTTTGTTTTCAAATTCCCGTTGATAGTATTGTTTAAAATTCAGACATGAAGTATGTTTGTGAAATATCGTTCTGTTGCATTCGTATAGGCATTCATGTGTTCGTTAATTCAGTTCAGTTTATTTGTTTCTTTCTTTTTTTAATATTGTGACACTTATGTAAAAACAAGACAGTTTATTATTTAGATTATTGTTTACAGAGGAATTAAACTACAGTACAACAAAACATAGGAAGTCATTATACTATTTTTCTATGAAGGAATTACATTGCAGTACAACACAATATACCCATATTAATACAAAAAAATCAATATATTTTTTCTACGAAGGAATTAAATTAGTTACCACAAAACATACACGAATTAACACAGGAAATGGCATGCATATATTCATAACTGTTATAAAACAATTTAGAATGTCCATAATCAACTTTAGTTGCAATGAAACAATTTCTAGAGGCATGGGAAATTATTAGCCACATTTAGTAAACTGTCGGAGTTTAATATAAATAAATAAATAAATAAATAAATAAAATATATATATATATATATATATATATAATATATATATATATATACACACACACACACACAGAGAGAGAGAGAGAGAGAGAGAGAGAGAGAGAGAGAGAGAAGAGAGAGAGGGAGAGAGAGAGAGAGAGAGAAGTCGATGGATGGATGGAAAGATAGACAGATAGATAGATATAAACAGACAGACAGACAGACATACAGACACATACTTACATACATACATACATACATACATACATACATACAGAGACACACATGACTGGTATATCCAGTACTGTGGTATGCATTATCCTGTCTCTTGGATGTGGATTATATATTAGCAAATATGGAAAAATGTTGCGTGTTTTCTTTCGCAGACTATGTGTAAAAATTACCAAAAGTTTGACATTCAATACCCGACGATTAATTAATCAGTGTGCTCTAGTGGTGTCGTTTCTAATCAGATTCATTTCTCTATTTCAGCTGCCCTGATAAATAACGACAAGGGCAGTGGCACTGTGGAAACCGCAAACTGGATTTGGCCAATACCAAATGGCCCCGATCATTATGGGCAATACGCCTCGCTGTATTATGCAAAACGTGCAACAGGCGCCACTCTCATAGAAGCGGTCCAGTTTGAGGGAACCTCCAGGTCCTATATTGAGATTACTGATGACGGGAGACTTAACGCGCAGACCGAGTTCACGTGGTTGTTCTACGTTTTCCCCGCCATTTTACAGGAAGCGGTCATTATGGAGTATTATGGGACCGGAAATGGACCCAGAATCCAAATTCTCCAGGTTAACAAAGACGTGATAGTTAACGTTTATGATGACTTGGGGACACTTGTAGGTACAGTTTTCAAGGATGGTGTCTTATTAAAGTCCGCAAGATGGAACTTAATTGGTTTAGTGTACGAACGTAAGACGAAAGAAATTAAGATCAAAGTTATTGCACCTGTCGAAATGTCGTTAAAGATTGATAATAAAAAGAACAATATTCCTATGACAAATTCGTTCTATAATGTTCGGATTGGAGCTTCCGCGGATGGAGCCCTTGCTTTCAACGGATTGATTGGCTGTATCCAGTTCCTCAAAATGAAACTTAAAGACAATTCTCTCTTATCACAAACTAAGAATTGTGATCCTAGTCAATGTAAGTGAAATATTATCATATGTAAAACAAAAGGTCAGGTCAGGTATTAGGTTTTAACGTGCACATTCAAAACAAGTTGTTGTGGCCCACGCCTGTCATGGGCGCTAGTGCCGAATTTCACCAGGTCTTCCGTCCAGGACAGGAAAAGGTTTGGGGCGGGTGGGAGAGGGCATTTTGACGCATAATTTAGAATGGTTCATCAAAACTGAAAATGGAGCTAAGTGGTTGATTTGAAGGTAGCTCGTAAAACGAAAACGTGTTGTACCATTATGAAACGTTATTTTGGTCAGTTCAAACATTGTTTTGTTCTTTTCTTAACAATCAAATACTAAAATTTAAAGACATCTAGAAGTAATCGCGGTATGTATACACCCCAAAACAAAACAATAATAATTTAAACAATCCGTTTAATATTATAACCAGCTTCCAAAAACTGCGCCGCAGTGACTTGTACGATTGGCTCGGTATATATTATCAGGTTACTACGTTTTGATATCGTGGTTATTGGGCTAGGTTTAGATAACGGTGTAACAAGCGAGCCTCTAGAAAAATATCGCAATACGTATTGTTCAAAATTTATATTGTGGTATACCGTTATACCGCGCATCTGTACACTACAGCGTATAGTTCCTGCTGTCTACAGCGAAGGAACTGACTCACGTCAAAACCGGTGTCCATCTTATTTTACCAAAGTAAATAATTCACAGGCATGTGCATTCGATTTACAATACGTCAATATTACAATGGCGACGTGCAATTCAACATACAGTTTGTTACCAAACATATGACAGTACATGTACATCTTATAAGTGCATACCTAGGATGAACACAATTGTTTGTAAGAAATTTAGGATGGACACGATTGTTTGTAAGAGATTAAGGATGGACATAATTGTTTGTAAGAAATTAAGGATAGAGACAGCTAATTTAATAATTACGTTAATATATAAGGTTGGAGATATATTATATAATGTTCAAAATAAGTAGGGGATATTCAAATATAACACAATATAACAGAAATGTATTAATCTGTTTTGCAATAATAATTAATGGTAAAACACAAGCACTCATATGACAACGGATTGGCATTAAAGATTATAGCCAGGATAGTGATGTAGGTCCGGAGGAGACACATATAGACAACATGGGTGGTGCTTGACGTTTTCAGTATATACACTAGTAACGGGTAAAACCCCCGCGGTTCGCCAAGCACGCACGAATCAGACGTGGCATGTTCCTGATTAAACGTCCAATAACATTTTGGGGGATCCTGTCCCATTCCTGCTTGGAGAGCGGCGCCTAATTCAGTCAAGTTAGTTGACTGACGTTGACGTTCTCGGAGACGTCATTCGATGATGTCCCACATGTGCTAAATAGGTGAAAGGTTTGGGTTAGGGCTGGCCACGGTAGTATGGTGGTGTTCTGTTGCTGCAGATACGCAGTGACCAGTAGACTCCGGTGAGCACGGGCGTTGTCGTTCTGAAAAAACTAAATGGCGTCCATCTTGACGTGCGAAGGGCACAACGATCAGTGCAAGGATGTTGTCACGGTAGCACTAACCAGTGACCCTCTCATGAACAATATGCAGCTGGGTTCATGGTGATGCCACCCCACACCATAACGCACCCTCCAAATCGGTCATGAGAACGAATGTTGACGTTGGCGTAGCGTTCATTGGGACGTCGTTAGACACGCTCTCGTTGATCATGGAAGAATAGTGCGAATCTGGACTCGTCTGAAAACATTACCCGAGCCCAACGCCTGGAAGCTCAATGTCTACAATGTGTACGACCACTGACGTATGGCAGCAGTGTGTCTCACAGTCAAATGTGTGGTAACGTATGGTCGACATGGGTACAAGTTACTTCTATGTAGTCTGACACTGTAACGTCAGTTATAACTCGGAGTTCTCTTTCTTTTTACACAGCGAAGTTTCGTGTTGTATATATTATATATATTAAAAAAAAAAAAAAAAAGTCATTAAAAATGGCACTTTAAACGGGCGGGGGGTGGGATAGGTGGGTGTTACGGGTTACCTACCTCTCAGAGAGCATCGGGGCATTACAGAAACAGTAAATGTACGTAAAGGTCTTATTACATGATCTAATTTCTAATAACCCTTAGGACTGACCCACTCGGTTATAACTTCTAATAATCGGCTTAATATCACAAAAATAACTTTTATCGTAAAAAATCCATTGTAAAACATCATTTATGATTACATTTGGTCTACATATATACTCACTGCGAATATACTCACTACGTATATATTCTCTCAGCAGATAAAACGTTAATTAACAACTATTATCACCAACGTCAGTATTCTATTTATTCCCTCTCTCTCTCTCTCTCTCTCTCTCTCTCTCTCTCTCTCTCTCTCTCTCTCTCTCTCTCTCTCTCTCTCTCTCTCTCTCTCTCTCTCTCTCTCAGTATTAAACCATTTATCGATTTCTTTTAATACTTATAGGCATAACCAGTCTTGTTATTGCATTTTTTTAAAGTTAAATATTTTATGCAATATTTTTAAAATATTCATATACTCTTCTCTTTTTTATTTTTCTACAGATCCAACACCCACAACAGTAACTACATCAACAGAACCTACATCTACATCAACAGAACCTACAACTACATCAACAGAACCTACATCTACATCAACAGAACCTACAACTACCACAACAGAACCTACAACTACATCAACAGAACCTACAACAACATCAACAGAACCTACTACAACATCAACAGAACCTACAACTACAACAACAAAACCTACAACTACATCAACAGAACCTACTACAACATCAACAGAACCTACAACTACAACAACAGAACCTACATCTACATCAGAACCTACAAATACAACAACAGAACCTACAACTACAACAACAGAACCTACATCTACATCAACAGAACCTACAACTACAACAGAACCTACAACTATCATAACAGAACCTGCAACTACAACAACAGAACCTACAACTACAACAACAGAACCTACTACATCAACAGAACCTACATCTACATCAACAGAACCTACAACTACAACAACAGAACATACAACTACCATAACAGAACCTACTACAACATCAACACAACCTACAACTACAACTACAACAACACAACTTACAACTACCACAACAGAACCTAAAACTACAACAGCAGAAACTACAACTACAACAGCAGAACCTACAACTACCACAACAGAACCTACAACTACAACAGCAGAACCTACAACTACCACAACAGAACCAACAACTACCACAACAGAACCTACAACTACCACAACAGAACCTACAACTACAACGACAGAACCTACAACTACAACCACAAAACCTACAACTACAACAGCAGAACCTACAACTATAACGACAGAACCTACATCTACAACAACGGAACCTACAACAACCACAACGGAACCTACAACTACAACAACGGAACCTACAACTACAACAACGGAACCTACAACTATAACGACAGAACCTACATCTACAACAACGGAACCTACAACAACCACAACAGAACCTACATCTACAACAACAGAACCTACAACTACGACAGAACCTACAACTACAACGACAGAACCTACAACTACAACAACAGAACCTACAACTACAACAACAGACCCTACAACTACAACAACAGACCCTACAACTAAAACAACAGAACCTACAACTACAACAACAGACCCTACAACTACAACAACAAAACCTACAACTACCAAAACAGACCCTACAACTACAACAACAGACCCTACAACTAAAACAACAGAACCTACAACTACAACAACATACCCTACAACTACAACAACAGAACCTACAACTACAACAACAGACCCTACAACTACAACAACAAAACCTACAACTACCAAAACAGAACCTACAACTACAACAACAGAACCTACAACTACAACAGACCCTACAACTACAACAACAGAACCTACAACTACATCGACAGAACCTACAACTACAACAACAAAACCTACAACTACCACAACAGAACCTACAACTACAACAACAGAACCTACAACTACAACAACGGAACCTACAACTACAACAACAGAACCTACATCTACAGCAGAATTGAAAACTACAAGAAGATCGACAACCACTAAAACCGACCCGACGACAGCAGCTACTACAGCAGCGCCTATCACAACAGTGGAAGCCTTAATGGCAGGTCGGTAAATGTTTTTAGTTATACTATACCTCGTTCCAACAAAGTTTTAAGGGTGTTTTTTGTTGCGTTGTGTTTGTGTGTGTGTCTCTCTCTCTCTCTCTCCCTCTCTCTCTCTCTCTCTGTGTGTCTCTCTCTCTCTCTCTGTGTGTGTGTGTGTGTGTGTCTCTCTCTGTGTGTGTGTGTCTCTCTCTCTCTCTCTCTCTGTGTGTGTGTGTGTGTGTTAATAATTCAAGTTTGGCTTAAGGCACTCGTATTGTATGTCGTTCTCTTTAGGTATGAATCAAAAGCAAATCCAAGCCCCAGCAGATTTCCTATATACATTCCATCATCTAGCCTGTAGGAATCGCAGACTTTCTACCAGAAAATAATGTGAGGGTAGGTAATACAAACAGAACAGACTATAGGTGCCTCTTTTATAGTCTGTCCCATCCTCCTACAAAAATGTTGTGGTTTTTGTTTTTGTAAATCATTTCAGTTTGGTTTGACAAAAGAAGAAAAGTAAGTGTTTTGGAAATAATTTTTAAAAAAAACCCCAACATAAACCAATATCTCTACGTGTAATTTAGAAAACAAATGAATAAGAAGTAAATAACTTGTAGTAAATTTCATAGTATGAAAAAGGCAGTCCCTGTTGGAAGGACTATACATGTTATGGGTTTGAAATGTTTTTAACTTGGACACTACATTTCATGCACTTTACCAATTGTAAACAGCAGTTATCTTACTACCATCTATCTAAACATTTAAACATATATATTATTTTCCAAGATTTGTAGGTACGTAATTTTATCCTCCGTAACCTCTGGCAGAAACCCTGAATCCATAGTTGAACATCGATAATGGCATCACTAGAATTCACCCGATAAATTTCCAGTCATAATCTATCAATGGCATACCACTACCTGGTTGTTTTAAAAAATCATTTCAGATTACTGGTCCAAACCTATCAAAGAGGAATGCATCACCTATAAGAAGATAGAAGACGGCAAATCTTTCGATCCGTCATCCGTGTTCCTTTTGGAAGAAAGTAGTTCCAACTTGGTCGATTGTATTGGCTACTGCATGAAAATGCAACAGTGCACTACATTTTCTATGGATGATGCAGGCACGTGCAAACTGGCCATCCATGGTAAAATAACTTTAGCAGCTGCAATAAACTTTTCTGTCTATTTTGTAACACGAAACTGACATTTAGTTTTAGTTAAATATATTTTTTTCCCTTTGTTCTGCCCTTCTTTCTTTCTTCCCTTTATCATGTACTTTATTTACTTATGGTCTAGGTATGGCATCAAGTTAGCCTACTGGAGTTATTGGTAACACTGGGAGTAACATTTTTTTTTTTAAATTGTTCAGGCTAACGTTAAATCGCTTTCTCAACCTTACTGTGATGTAGGCCCATAGAAACAACATCTGGAGTGTGCGTGCGTGCGTGTGTGTGTGTGTGTGGGGGGGGGGCAATCTCTAGTTGAGGGCGCAGTCTCTAGTTGGGGGGAGGGGGGCACAAGCCTGATTTTTTTCATCTTTATTTATGGGTTAGTCTTTTATGTCTCTGCACAATTTCTTTTTTATTTATATATTTAATAATATCATCCTGTCGTAGCATTTTTGTTTTCTCTCTAATAATCAGCTTTGATAGCGATTTGATTCAGGATTAGTGTAACATGCCATTGGTGTTAGCTGTCCCTAGCACAACACTATACATAACATGCACTGTTAAAATATACAACAGAAGACATAACACTAACTTTAATGTAATACGTACTGATGGCTGACTTACTCACTAAAGAAGGAATCTTGTTAATATGTTCCGTATTCAAAAAATGGTGGGCAATATAAGCTTGTCCCTGGAGTATTATGTCATTGGTGTTACTGTATATACTTATGAGAAAATAAACTAAATGCTCTCTGGATGAAACATTCCACCGGTAGATATCGGCCATCAAACTTATTTATTAAAAAATTCAGCAGACATATGAACAGTTGTGTATAGTTTTTCTTTAAATGTCGTGAATGTGTTGTTAAAATATAAAAGTATTTTTATTCACAGTCATTGGTGTCACAATCGTATTTATGTAATGGTTCATAATTTTAAGAAACGTTTTGCATGTTATGAGAGACATCGTATGTCTGCTACAACATGTCCATTTTCAGTTTTCTCAACTTTCTTTAGAGAGCATGAATTAATTATTTACTTATTGTGTCATTGGTGTTACCAGGCACTGAGTAACACAATGACCATTAGTAACACCAATCACAATACGTTCTACCTTTATTGACTTTGATGAAATTTATTTTGAAGGACTCCATATTTTTAAATAATTAAAACTGCCACAATGTATAATTTAAGTCACATACAGAATATCTATGTGGAAATGCAAAAATACACCCTTGGATAGTTTTTAATGCTAAACGTATTCCATACATGTTATTAGGAACTTGTTCATAGATTAAGATGTATCTGCACGTGCAGGCCGATTACAGTTCTGCGTGGCCAGATATGATTTTTTGTTTCTTTGTCCATCTAGTTTCCAAAAGTTAACAATAAATTTTATATTTCTTAATTGTTTTATGTTAAATTTGTATTTTGAAAAGTGTAGAATGAGGACAAAACAAACCCGTTCATTTTCATGCTCATTCATTCATTCATTCATTTTTCCTTTTTTTTAACCCATATGGTCTCCAATAAACGGTAATATAAATGCCGTATTTTCCCTACGCTGTCTTTATTGACTGGGTCATAACATAGTTCATCAAGATTAACTTCAAGTGCAAGCGATTGCACTCGAGATTAATCTTGATGAACTAGGTCATAACACCGTTTTCTTACACACCCGTTACTGAGAACATCATTCGTTATTTTTGATGGCACATACTTGTTAACACGTACGTTTGTTAATAATTTCAAGACATACGACTGGCTGCTCCTAGGTGATGACCAGGCCACCAATGTCATATATCCAATGACAAAAACAGCACGGTCGAAATCGATTACACTGTGACGTATAGTTAACCTGACAATCATTTGTCTGTGACGCGTAAGTTGGCTACAAGCGCATCGGTTGTAAATAACTTTTAGTCGGAAAAGATGTTAAAATTTGTTTAAAACCTTATTTTTGAGGATATGTAAGAAATGTAATAATATATTCGAATCCGTTAGATACCATTTATCTCGCAACTCGTTGTTTAAAAACGTATTCAATTCGCTTTCGCTCGTTAGATACATTTTAAAACAACTCGTTGTAAGATAAATGGTATCTAACGGCCACTCGTGTATTATTCTCTATATGGCACACTACTGACGTCACGAGTCGCTTTTGCACCTGCATGCTTGCGACAGTCGTGGTTTCTGAAATTGACATCATTCCACGTCATTGTAATTGACATGGTTTAAAGTTATTAACGCCGATTGGGAAGCGATTACAATTATATTTAATGTTTGTTCAGAATCTTTTGTTTGTGAATAATAAATAAATTTTCTTACACACCATGCGTTGTTTTTTTATAACACATAGTTGTTTACATACTTACGTGTGTTAACAATTTCAAGACATACGACTGGCTGCCCCTACGTGACCACCGGGTCACCAACGTCATACGTCCAACAAACACACAGCACGGTGGAAATCGATTACACTGTGACGTATAGTTAACCTGGCAATCGTGTCTATGACGCGTAAGTCAGCTACAAGTACAAAGAGTTGTAAATATTTTTTAGTCGATAAAGATGTTAAAATTTGCTTTAAAACTCGTTTTTGAGGATATGCAAAACAGAATAATACATTTGTGTCCGTTAGATACCATTTATCTAACAACTTGTTTAAAAACGTATCAAACTTGCTTTCGCTCGTTAGATACATTTTAAAACAACTAATTGTGAGATAAATGGTATCTAACGGCCACTCATGTATTATAATCTATACAACATTCTCTAGAATGCCATACGAAATTTATGAAACTCGTTTGATAATTGTTTCACTCCGCACGCTTTCACTCGAGGAATAATTCCCAAACTCGTTTCATCAATTGCGTATAGCACTCTTGTTCATACATATATAGATAGCCTTCTTCTTCCCTACCCGGTTCCTGTCTTGGACGCAAGGGCTTACTCACGCAAGAATTTGCGCCCACGACAGGCGTGCGATATAACAGCTTGCTATGAATATGCACATCAAACACCATGACCTGACCTTGCAGTAGCTCTTATCACCGCCAGAATCGACTACTGAATGCTTACAGAAGGGGTCAAACTACACACACATGTAATTCTAGGAGCTCATCACGGAAAATGGCAGCTATCACATTGTGTCATGGGTGACAGCAGAAACAAAACCACCTGTCGCAGCAGTAAAAAATACAATGTTTTTATTTTTGTTTTGTTAAACGACACCACTAAAGCACACTGATTAATTAATCATCGGCTATTGGATGTCAAACTTTTGGTCATTTTGACAGTCATAGAGAGGAAACCCGCTACATTTTTCCATTAGTAGCAAGGGATCTTTTCTATGCACCATCCCACATACAGGTTAGCACATACCACGGCCTCTGATATACCAGTCATGATGCACTGGCCAGGCGCGGATTCAGGAGGGGGGGGGGGGGGCAAAGGGCCCGGACCCCAATATGACTCGTAGTCATCAAGAGGAAACCCGCTACAGTTTTCCTAATGCAGCAAGGGAAAATATAAGCACTTTCCCACAGATGGGAAATCACATTACACGGTCTTTGACCAGTTGTGGTACACTGGTTGGAACGAGAAAAATCGGAGATAAAAGGACTAGGATGTGGAGATGGACAGTAAGATAATTTTTAATGACAAGAGCAGTCACAGTGAAAGGAATAAGTAGTGGGAGGGTTTCGGGGGGGGGGGGGGGGGGAGGTCGAATTATAATATTCGGAGTGGAAACCTATGCTCAAGCAATTTTTCTTTTTTCTAGAAGGGACATTCCTGAGTTTGCTGCAATTTTAAAAATGTTATCGACTAACAGAGATTTTTAACAACTGTAATTACATATCAAATATATTTTTCTGCATAAAATATAAGTGGCTGTATATTAAACGTATTTCTGATCGTTCTAATATTTGTACTACATTTCATTTTATTTCCTAAAATATATTTTTTTCGTACGTATGAAATTATTTGAAAACAAAATCCAGTTTGGGCTTCTTACAAATATTAAGACGACCAGAAACACATTCAATATACAGGCACTGATATATTCTAAACAAGAAAATATGTTTAATACGTAAGTTTAATCGTAGAAATATGTTATTAGTCGGAAACATCTTGCAACGCAGCAAACTCAGAAATGTCCCTTTAATATATTTTCCGGAGAACACGACTCGACTCGACCCGGAGAACACGACTCGACCCCTCTCACCATAAACTTCGATCGCCACAACCTAGACCACCCCCCCCCCCCCCCCCCCCTCCCTACTAAAATGCATGTACACGCATCTGAATGAGATGGGAGTGCAATGGGGATGTAGAACAGATGGATAAAGAACAAATCTGATCTCACCCCACCATAGTATATGTTCAGTTAATACATGTAGCTTAATTTTGTGCACATAATAAAATACCGGTATTTCACCGACACCTCAGAAAAACACATTTAGATGGGGTTTTAAATTAGTTTTCTATTGCACATATAAATATATTATTATGTCACAGATTTCGTCGTCACTGTTATGGTTTTGTATACTTGCATAATAAACTAAATAAAGCTACCTAGCATAGCACTGTGAACAGAGTTTTGTTTGGTTTATTAAACACTACTGACACTGATTAATATAGATTTGAAATCAGCTTATTAAAGGATATTCCATTCAACTCGTGTAAATGTTTTATGATTTGTAACTTATTCAGGAACAGATCCAGGATTTTTTGAAAGGAGGGGCGGGGGAAATTGTGCTTCTATACTGCCATGTATATACTTGTGTGTGTGTGTGTGTGTGTGTGGTCATTGAATGGTTTATTACAATTGTGAATTTTATTATTGTTGGGTCCTCTCTGTGCCTTGGCGGCATAAGCGTATGGGCTTCATTTTTTGTTGGGGGTGGGGGTCTAATTTTGCCTGAATTAAACGAAAATGCACGAATCTGGACAACGTTTTATCTTATTTACATTACTACCGAGCAATCTTCATTTTGTTAAGAAAGTCCTCTGAAATGGCAGACCTCCTAAAGGCGGTGCATGAATGATGAAATAGTCTTGCGTCGTGCTCACATAGGCCACACATACTTGACTCGTTCGTTTATTCCAAAGAAGAATCCTCTGGTTCAGAGTGGGCACGGTCCGTGTGCTCTGACGGTGTGTCACATTTTGTGTAGTGCTATCGTCTGAAAGAAATGCCTTGAAGGGACATTCCTGAGTTTGTTGCAATTTTTTAAAGATGTTATCGACTAACAGTAACTTTTTAACGATTGTAATTACAAATCAAATATATTTTTCTGCATAAAATATTAGTGGCTGTATATTAAACATGTTTCTGATCGTTCTAATATTTGTACTAGGTTAAATTTCATTTTATTTCCTAAAATATATTTGTTCATACATACGCAATTATTTGAAGACAAAATCCAGTTTGGGCTTCTTACAAATATTAAGACGACCAGAAACACATTGAATATACAGACACTGATATTCTAAATAAGAAAATATATTTAATATGTAAGTTTAATCGTAGAAATATTTTATTAGTCGGAAACATCTTACAATACAGCAAACTCAGGAATGTCCCTTTGAAGCCGGAGTTTTCATGAAGCGATTAATCACTCCGACTTACAGCATTTGATTTGTGAACCCTACAAAAATGAGAATGTATAAGACTGTATAAGTCGTTCCGATATAAGTCTTTTCAGTACAACTAATCACATAATGAGAACGCGTCTCAACAGAATTTGGTGTTAAATAATAGTGACCAAACAAAAGGTTGGTTATATATATAAAAAAAAAAATCTTCAAAGCTGATAACTACATAATACAAAAAAGCAACTGAACCCCCCCCCCCCCCCCCCCCCCCCCCCCCCCCCCCCCCCGAGACCTGTTCATCATTCTATTGATAATATTAGTTGTAATCCATGTGAAAATGCGGAGTAATGGTTTGAAACCCTACATATATACAGCCGTTTGGTAGAAATCCTAATAACATCAACAAATGTTGTTCTGCAAATTCAGGCATTTTCATTTAATTCGGGCAAAAATACTCTCTCCCCCCCCCCCCCAAAAAAAAAAAATTAATTAATAAAAAATACAAATAAATAAAATAAAATAAAATAAAAATAATAACACAAAAATAAAATAAAATACTTAACTAGTACCAGAAGTTTGTTTTGTTTAACGACACCACTAGAGCACATTGATTTATTAATCATCAGCTATTGAATGTCAAATATTTGGTGATTTTGAGACATACTCTTAGAGGTAACCCACTATATTTTTTCCATCAGTAGCAAGGGATGTTTTATATGCACTATCTCAAAGACAGAATAATACATACCACAGCCTTTGTCGCACTGCTTGGAACGACAAATACTGACAGGGATTAATCCCAAACCGACCGCATATCAAGTGAGCACTTTACCACTGTGCTATGTGCCACCTAACTAGTACCAATACACAGTGAAAACTAAATTAACCAAGCGATAAGAAAAATACATTTTATTCATAACAATATACAACCTGGTTGTGTGGTTGAGTACAAAACAACGAAAACAAACATTGTCTGAAGGTGTTTTTCCCCTTACTCAGCTACATAATTATCCGGGTAGGTGATGATAATCGAGGGTGGACAGGAAGGAACAGGGCAGCATTTCCCCGCTGGCGGTGCTTTCATTGTACATTGTTTGGGCAGTTGCCATTGGACGCACCTGTAAGAAAGGAAGAAGATATTGATCAACGACCAAATGGTGACCAGCTACTGTGTCTAAAATACACATCTATTTTAACTAAATCTGATGCCACAGAACTTTATTTTGATGATTCTCCTAGTCCAGTCATGGCATTAAAGTTTGGCTTCGATTCGCATAGGGTCGTCGGGTTTCTTCATGTAGCGAAGTTTGAGTTTTGTAAATATAAACCCTTACTTTGATCTGCACTGATAAAATCCCTTGCTAGCATCTTCACAAGTACACTTGAAGTCACACCCATCATCCCATGTGGCACCCTGGGCATAATTCTGTCCTTTGTAAAAGCAGGAATCTGAAACGACAAAAAAAGAGAGTACAAAACTAGGATTGTTTACTCTTTTCAAAAATACTTTAAAAACTGATTTCAAACTAATGGCATATTCCTCCTAAGATAATAGACTGGTCAGGGAATGAAGGAAGCTTTGATCACATGAACAGAACAGCAAGCAGAGGACTAACTGAAATGTTTTTAAGCCATTTCATTGGCTGTTGGGATGTTTGGACCAGTCTACTTCTGTAAGGTTGGGATGTTCGGACCAGTCTACTTCCGTAAGGGGGAAATGTCATTAGTTTGAGGTCTGGTTAAGATGAAAAGAAAATTCTTTCAAGATTCAAAACAAATACAAAAACAATTAACATCTTCCACTCCTTTCTCACTGAATAAAAAGAAAGAAATGAATACATGTATATGTTTAGTAACACCTGTAATACTGTAAGAAATTTCTATCTCACATGGGATATCACTTGCATGTGCTTAATATGATGTTGCTGGTAATATGACATCATATTAATGTGAGGTCACTGGACAACAATTTTAAATAGATATTTTTGTTATTAAAACCTTCATTATAAAAGCTATCTTGTTGATTTGTAGTGTTAAATTATATTTAACACATGAAACAAACATGGCAAATACGATAATGTGGCTGATTTATGATAAAATGGTCAAATAATATAGTTACTTTTTCAGCCATTTTTATCTGTCTGTGTAAAATAATAGTTTATTTATTGAAAAGATTAGAGAAAAAGAATCCATCATATACGGTCATGTGGGATATAGTTCACCCTTGGTGGTGGAAATTTTGACCTTATGACTTGGAAAGCCTTGTCTTATAATACTCATCATTTCTGCTGCCATGTCCTGTAATGACATGGCGAACACAGCAATATATAATAACCTTATTCTTCAGCACCACACAATCTCTAAACAAAAGAATATGAAAAAGGCAACTGACTTTGTTATTCGTTTTTCTTTTTTTAAAGGCTCGGTATGTTAACCAATTTGTTTATGAAAAACTGCCATGAAAGCCTACCATGAATAAAAGACAGGGTCTCAGAACATCATGAAAACAATACAAGCCTATAGTCCGTCCCATCCTCCTACAAACAGTTTTTTTGTAAATAATTTCACATAAGAATACTATTTTTGTGTCCAATTTAGAAAACAATCAGCTAAGAAATAAATAACTTGTAGTAAATTCCATAGTATGACAAAAGGCGTTCCCTGTGGGACGGACTGTAGGCTTGTATTCAGAGTTAGCCTGTAATATAAATTACATACTGTACTTGTTATAGCCTGTAATATAAATTATATACTGTAGTTGTTCTAGCCTGTAATATAAATTACATACCGTAGTCGTTATAGCCTGTAATATAAAGTACATACTGCAGTCGTTATAGCCTGTAATATAAAGTACATACTGCAGTCGTTATAGCCTGTAATATAAAGTACATACTGCAGTCGTTATAGCCTGTAATATAAAGTACATACTGCAGTCGTTATAGCCTGTAATATAAAGTACATACTGCAGTCGTTATAGCCTGTAATATAAAGTACATACTGCAGTCGTTATAGCCTGTAATATAAAGTACATACTGCAGTCGTTATAGCCTGTAATATAAAGTACATACTGCAGTCGTTATAGCCTGTAATATAAAGTACATACTGCAGTCGTTATAGCCTGTAATATAAAGTACATACTGCAGTCGTTATAGCCTGTAATATAAAGTACATACTGCAGTCGTTATAGCCTGTAATATAAAGTACATACTGCAGTCGTTACAGCCTGTAATATAAAGTACATACTGCAGTCGTTACAGCCTGTAATATAAAGTACATACTGCAATTGTTACAGCCTGTAATATAAAGTACATACTGCAGTTGTTACAGCCTGCAATATAAAGTACATACTGCAGTTGTTATAGCCTGTAAAATAAAGTACATACTGTAGTTATTAGAGCCGGTAATATAAATTACATACTGTAGTTATTAGAGCCTGTAATATAAATTACATACTGCAGTTGATATAGCCTGTAATATAAATTACATACTGTAGTTATTATAGCCTGTAATATAAATTACATACTGTAGTTGTTATTTTGCCCAGGACATTTGGGTGTAGAGCAGCATTCGCCAGGTTTCTTTATCAGAGTACACTGTTGTGGCAGTTTGGTGTAGGTTGGACATCTGGAAAACAACAACAAAACAAAACACAAATGCAGACATATTAGAAATGTGATATTTGTCGTACCAGTTTACAGTGTATACGTGTAGGTACAGGTATTTAGGTAACTTTATCAAAGCCTCTATACAGTGGTATATATTACCGGCCTCAGTGGTGTCGTGGTTAAGACATCGGACATACGGCTGGTAGGTACTGGGTTCGCAGCCCAGAATCGGCTCCCACCCAGAGCAAGTTTCAATGACTCGAAGGGTATTTGTAAAACCATTACACCCTAATTTCTCGCTCTCAACACCTAGCTACTAACCCACTGTATTGGACAGACAACCCAGATAGCTGAGGTGTGTGTATGCCCAGGACAGTGTGCTTGAACCGTAATTGGATATAAGCACGAAAATAACTTGAATGAAATGGTATATATTGAGAGACCGACACCTGTGGAAAAAACATAATGTGGCACCCACAATATTTACTCCCAACCCCCTCCCCCAACTACATATCGTTTACACCTATATTCTCACTGTAACAAGCTTACATGCAGATACTTTTTTTCTCATATTGTAATTAATAGACCTATAACAAATTGTGTTTGAGTGAACCTGCTGACATTTTTTGTTTTTCTTACTAACATCATGTCTACAGGTCCAAATAAAATGTTAGGTATGTACTCTTTTCACCTACATAGCAATAAACAAAAATTAAATTTAAAAAAAACCCCACAAATTAATAAAAATACACCAAGAAAGATTAAGAGTCGGCCCTTTGTTTATCTAGTTAGGGTCGGGTTCTCAGAAGTCTCATGGAAGGAAGGAAATGTTTTATTCAACGACACACTAAACCCATTTTATTTAAGGTTATATGGTTAACGACCACACAGATATTGAGAGAGGAAACCTGCTGTCGCCATTTCATTGGCTTCTCTTTTCAATTAACAGCAAGGGATCTTCTATATGCACCATCCCACAGACAGGGTAGTACATATCACAGCCTTTGTTACACCAATTGTGGAGCACTGGCTGAAACGAGAAATAGCCCAGTGAGTCCACCGAAGGGGATCGATCATAGACCAACCGCGCATCAAATGAACGCTTTACCACTGGGCTACATCCCGCCCCCTAGGTCTTACAGTGTTTCTAAAAAAAACCCAAAGAAATGTGGTTATGTAAGTAAACTAATGACTAAATCTCCCCACCCCTACATACTCTGCGCCACCGTCACTACACTGCTATGAAGACCTGTCTTAGTACACAGGGTGGGATATAGCCTGATGTGCAGTTGGTTTGGGATCGATCCCCGTCGATGGGCCCATGGGGCTATTTCTCGTTGCAGCCCACGACTGGTACATATATCAACGACCGTGGTATGTGCTATCCTGTCTGTGGGATGGTGCATATAAAAGATCCCTTGCTGCATGTCAAAAATTACCAAATGTTTGACATCCAATAGCCGATGATTAATAAATCATTGTGCTCTAGTGGTGTTGTTAAACAAAACAAACTTTAACTTTAGTACATACAAATCTCTGCATCTGTAGACTCCGGACTGTCCAATTAGACAAGTGCAGTTAAAGTCACACCCATCTGACCAGGACTCCCCCTCCTTGTATAGTTTGTTCTTGTAGAAACACACACCTCCTGTGAAATAACATTACATAACATTACATTTTAACACAACACGTCAGTACACACCCCCCAATCAAATTATTTGTTTTATTGTATTAAATTTTATAAAATCATATATACATACATGTACATACATGGTGTAGGTTAACCCCCCCCCCCCTCTAATAGTGGATCACCCATTCCCCACCCCCACCCCCCACCCCCAAATCTAAAATCATGGATACGCCAGTGCGTCAAGTCAGGCCGAATCACCTTACGCTACATTAAGTCATGTTACATCATGTCACATTATATTACAACTTTTGTATGTGTCACAAGCCTTGCAATGTCGTCCAGTTTTTAATTCTCTACAACACAGACAATTAGATCTGTCAAATTGTTTACAAAAGACAGAATTGGCACGCTAATCCATACAATATAATAAATAAATTTCAGCCATTGTTTTGGATCAGAAAGAGGGAACATTTTGTTTTCAAAATCTTGACTAGGAATATTTCTAGTGAAATAAAAATTGATTAGCAACTAGTGTTTGGTGTTTAAAACTTGTGTAGGGATCTCTGAAACTTGTGTAGTGAATCGCGATGCGATACTGAACAAAATGTTCCCTGAGAAGTAAAAGCTATATTTTTGATATGAGTTTCCTTTCTGTTTTTTAATGTCTTTTCTGTATTTACCTGTAGTTCCAGTGAAACCTGTAACTGGAGCAGGTGTGGTGTTGATACTCCCACCTGTGGAGAAATATCCACAAGAAGACAATTAGGTAAATCATTATTAATACATACTGTAAACAAAAAAATATTAGCAATGTTAAAATTTAGTGGAAATTTAGTGAAAATATTAGCGACATAAAAAGTGGATTGAGGGCTGCATGGTGCAGTAGTGGATTGAGGGTGGGTGCAGCAGTGGATGGAGGGCAGGTGCAGTAGTGGATTGAGCGCTAATGCAGCAGTGGATGGAGGGCAGGTGCAGTAGTGGATTGAGGGTGGGCACAGCAGTGGATCGAGGATGGGTGTAGAGTGGATTGAGGGTGGGCACGTGGGTGCAGCAGTGGATTGAGGGTGGGTGCAGCAGTGGATTGAGGGGTGGTGCTGCAGTGGATTGAGGGGTGGTGCTGCAGTGGATTGAGGGCTGCATGGTGCAGTAGTGGATTGAGGGCTGGTGCAGCAGTGGATTGAGGGTGGGTGCAGCAGTGGATTGAGGGCTGGTGCAGCAGTGGATTGAGGATGGGTGCAGTAGTGGATTGAGGACTGGTGCAGCAGTGGATTGAGGGTGGGTGCAGCGGTGGATTGAGGATGGGTGCAGCAGTGGAATGAGGGTGGGTGCAGCAGTGGATTGAGGATGGGGCAGCAGTGGATTGAGGATGGGTGCAGCAGTGGATTGAGGATGGGTGCAGTAGTGGATTGAGGGTGGGTGCAGCAGTGGATTGAGGATGGGGGCAATAGTGGATTGAGGATGGGTGCAGCAGTGGACTGAGGATGGGTGCAGCAGTGGACTGAGGGTGGGTGCAGCAGTGGATTGAGGATGGGTGCAGTAGTGGATTGAGGGTGGTGCAGTAGTGGATTGAGGGTGGTGCAGCAGTGGATTGAGGGTGGATGCAGCAGTGGATTGAGGGTAGGTGCAGCAGTGGATTGAGGGCTGGTGCTGCAGTGGATTGAGGGTAGATGCAACAGTGGATTGAGGGTGGGTGCAGCAGTGGTTTGAGGGCCGGTGCTGCAGTGGATTGAGAGTAGGTGCAGCAGTGGATTGAGGGTGGGTACAGCAGTGGATTGAGGGTGTGTGCAATAGGGGATTGAGGGTAGGTGCAGCAGTGGATTGAGGATGGGTGCAGTAGTGGATTGAGGACAGGTGCAGCAGTGGATTGAAGGCGGGTGCAGCAGTGGATTGAGGGTGGGTGCAGCAGTGGATTGACAGTTGTGCAATAGTGGATTGAGAATGGGTGCAGGAGTGGATTGAGGGTGGATGCAGCAGTGGATTGAGGGCTGGTGCAGCAGCAGATTGAGGGCAGTGGATTGAGGGTGGGTGCAGCAGTGGACTGAGGGTGGGTGCAGCAGTGGATTGAGGGTGGGTGCAGCAGTGGATTGAGGACAGGTGCAGCAGTGAATTGAGGACAGGTGCACTAATGTTAGCATTATGGTGTTTAAGAGAATGCATTTGCTTCTCACTGACAGGACAGCAAATACCATGGGTTTTTAGCACTGGCTGTAACATGAAAATCCCAATGGGTCCAAATAACAATATTTTTTGGTGCAGCGAACATGCATGATTCAGGTGTAAAACCGGTATCGATATCGTGTTGTTTGTTTCCAGGTATTTACACTATAATTGCTTAAATCATATTTAAAGCAGGGCGGAATGTAGCCCAGTTGTAAAGTGCTCGCTTGATGTTATGTATATCCAATCAGATCTCAGCTGTTTGGGCTGTCTGTCCAGGGCAGAGGGTTGGTGATTAGTTGTTAGTGAGAGTAGAACATGAAACATGGCCTCAAACACCATGTGTTTCCTTCAGTATATAGTTAAAATGTGTGCCCATGAATAGTGTGCTTGTATCTTAATTACTTGGATATTAGCATGAAAATAAAACTTAAAATGAAAACACCAAACTAGACAAAATTCCACAACATCCAACTACTAAAAGAATCACATTATAAGTAGTTTCAATTCTTAGAAGTAGTCACAGAGACTTTAGAAAAGTGAATTAAACTAATTAATTAATTAAAATATAGTCCGTCCCACTCGGAACTTTTTTTTTCATACTATATGGAATGTACTACAAATTATTTATTGCTGATCCGACTGATTTGTTAATTGTACACAAAAATAGTATATTTTATGTTGTTTCCAAAACACATTTACTTTTCTTCTTACATCAAGCCAAACTGAAATTATTTACAAAAACATTTTCATAGAATGATGGGACAGACTACATGTATATATATAGACCAATCCTCTAATGAAACCAGACTCACAAGTTCCTCCCTGGGCCATAATAGCAAAGACATCGCCTGAACCAGGCTGAGCTAGAATGTAGAAACAAAAACATGAAAGTTACTCAACAATACACATCAATATGCAAAACAAAACCTTTAATCATTAATTTAAGTACCAGACATATGTGTACAGGAGTACTGAAACAAAACCTCAAATTCAGCCAAAAATGATAGATATTCGGGCAAAATGTGCTAACCTGAGATCTTTTTACCACGTATTTCCAACATTCTACCCTCAAAGTTAGTTGTAATCCATGTAAAAATGCGTAGTGTTTCAGTTGCAAACCTAATTGGTAGTGACGCTAATAGGAATACATGTTGTTATTCAGGTTCATGGGTTTTTGTTAATTTCGGACAAGAACATCACTAATGCACCAGAATGTGTTTGAAGAAAATGGTGTGATTAAAAAATTGTACCTTTTACGAAATATGGATTTCAAGTTAAATTACGATAAGATATGCTATATATTTATTGTGTACGAAGCCAAAACAAGGATGTGAATCGTCGACCTTAGAACAAGTTACCATAAAGTGACAAAGTCAGCTAATGAAGTATATGAAGTCTATACGTACTTTGTTGAAAATCGACCATGTTCGAACCAGGTGCATAGAAGAAAGATGGTCCTTGTCCATTTGTTGTCTCCCACGAACATCCTTGTTTTGAAGAAATCATAATCCAGCCAAGAACAGAACAGCCATTTGAGTGACTGTTGGCATAGAACTCACGACCGGACAGCGGATCACTGAAACACAACAACTAGAGTACCAAGCCATTCCCAGGAACACATAGTGTACAATAAAACTTTAATGTGTGACTGTTGGCGTAGAACTCACGACCGGACAGCAGATCACTGAAACACAACAACTAGAGTACCAAGCCATTCCCAGGAACACATAGTGTACAATAAAACTTTAATGTGTGACTGTTGGCGTAGAACTCACGACCGGACAGCAGATCACTGAAACACAACAACTAGAGTACCAAGCCATTCCCAGGAACACATAGTGTACAATAAAACTTTAATGTGTGACTGTTGGCGTAGAACTCACGACCGGACAGCAGATCACTGAAACACAACAACTAGAGTACCAAGCCGTTCCCAGGAACACATAGTGTACAATAAAACTTTAATGTGTGACTGTTGGCGTAGAACTCACGACCGGACAGCAGATCACTGAAACACAACAACTAGAGTACCAAGCCATTCCCAGGAACACATAGTGTACAATAAAACTTTAATGTGTGACTGTTGGCGTAGAACTCACGACCGGACAGCAGATCACTGAAACACAACAACTAGAGTACCAAGCCATTCCCAGGAACACATAGTGTACAATAAAACTTTAATGTGTGACTGTTGGCGTAGAACTCACGACCGGACAGCAGATCACTGAAACACAACAACTAGAGTACCAAGCCATTCCCAGGAACACATAGTGTACAATAAAACTTTAATGTGTGACTGTTGGCGTAGAACTCACGACCGGACAGCAGATCACTGAAACACAACAACTAGAGTACCAAGCCATTCCCAGGAACACATAGTGTACAATAAAACTTTAATGTGTGACTGTTGGCGTAGAACTCACGACCGGACAGCAGATCACTGAAACACAACAACTAGAGTACCAAGCCATTCCCAGGAACACATAGTGTACAATAAAACTTTAATGTGTGACTGTTGGCGTAGAACTCACGACCGGACAGCAGATCACTGAAACACAACAACTAGAGTACCAAGCCATTCCCAGGAACACATAGTGTACAATAAAACTTTAATGTGTGACTGTTGGCGTAGAACTCACGACCGGACAGCAGATCACTGAAACACAACAACTAGAGTACCAAGCCGTTCCCAGGAACACATAGTGTACAATAAAACTGCCCTACAGTCGCCAACTAAAAAAGTAGAAGATGTTATTCCTTCCTAGGAAGGAAGGAAATGTTTTATTTAACGACGCACTAAACACATTTTATTTACAGTTATATGGCGTTGGACATATGGTCAAGGACCACACAGATATAGAGAGGAAACCCGCTGTTGCCACTTCATGGGCTACTCTTTTAGATTAGCAGCAAGGGATCCTTTATACGCACCATCCCACAGACAGCATAACACATAACATGGATTTGATATACCAGTCATGCACTGGCTGAAGCGAGAAATAGCCCAATGGGTCCACTGACAGGGATCGATTCCAGACCGATCGTGCATCAAGTGAACACTTTACCACTGGGCTACCTCCTCCCCCACTCCCTTTCCAAGGAGAAAACGAGAAGTGTGATAAAAACAGATCAAGAGAACATGTATCAGTACATTTTGTAATGTTCCACATTCATGTGCAAACTTTCTGAATTATACATTCTATTCGAATCATAATATTTCGTTATCAAATACTACTACATGTACATCCGTTAAAATCTTTTAAGCAATACAGTTGAATATTTTCATTAAAACACAATATTATTAATAAGTAATTGATAATTAATGTGCTGTTATGTTAAAATAATAATTAGTATTTTTTATGGCATTACTGAAATTAATCTGGCCAAGAATTAAACAACTCTTGTCCAACAGGTCACCGCAATCTCCACAATATGTGCTGACAAAATTTGTTTTAAATTGGTTCAAATATCATGGCGACTTCAACTTCTCACTACGTACTGCTGCTAACTCAGTGACTTTAGCAGACTTTCAGCGAAAAAAGGCTCAATTTTGCTAGCTAGATTAGGGCCCGAGAAAAATGAATTTTGTGAAAATTGTTTGGTATAATCATGCTTACTTCCAATAAATAAATGGCCCCTACAAAGAAAACTATTGCTGCCAGTTTCTAAATTCAGGTGTAGGGTAGCCGTTTTGATTTTCAAGATGGCAACTAAACTTTTCTCACAGTTCTTCATAGTTCAGTATCTAAAAATTATAGATATATGATCCTAAACCTACATTTGTAGAATCAAATATTCAGAAAATTACATTTGCCATCATATTAATACTTCCATAAAAAAAACCCACCATACGTGTTCTTGTGGTAGGTCCAAGGATATTATGGGTTTTTTTTTATCCATTTCACTTGTATCCAAGAAATATTTATGGGGACTGAGACAAAATTACTGTCTAATTAATTGTGTATTCAACTTTCAAAGTGTCTGGGGTTAAAAAGATTACATTTTCAAAGGACTTTTCACGCCTGATGCATGACATGATCAGTGGGCCCATATGGCTATTTCTTGTTCCAGCCAGAACACCATGACTGGTATATCAAAGGCTGTGTTATGTATTATCCTGTCTGTGGGATGGCCGGTGCATATAAAAGATCCCTTGCTGCTACTGGAAAAAATGTAACGAGTTTCCTCTCTAAGACTATATGTCTGAATTACAAAACATTGACATCCAAAAGCCAATGATTAATAAATCAATGTGCTCAAGTGGTGTCGTTAAACAAAACAACCAAACAATATTATTTGATTTACCCCTGAATGCTGAAAACACCAGGTGGCGCCATCTTGATGTCATTCCATGTACTGCTAATGATTCGACTCGGACTGAACCAGTTGTTTTTAGTGGCACCAACGGCATTGAAAATTATATTGGCTTTCTCGACACCCTTGTTGAAGATTGCTACCTTGATCTGGAAAATTGAAGGATTTGTCAGTTTAATTTAGCAGCATAATAACCCCCCGTCCAAAATGTTGGGGTGGGAGAGACTAGGGAAATGAACATTTTCCAAACTAAAACTGATTTTTTAAAAGGCAGATTCTTCCAATATGTTGTTGTTGTTTTTTCTTTTCTTTGTTATTTTTTTCTTGTTTTTATGTGTGTGTGTGGGGAGGATGTAACATTTAAGGTGGGTTAAGTGCTTACAACCATGTACCGACTAAAGTAGTGTCGGAAATATAATAAAACCGATTTTCTTCAATTATGTCTTTCATATTAAACTGACAGTTCAATATTTTGTAAATATCTATTTAATGATACTCTACCTAATTTAGCATTTACTTGTTTGGGCTCTCATTAATGTACAAGGTGGTGTTTACTCTTGAAATTAAAAGAAAGATGTCAGTTTTATTCTATTTCCGACACTACTTTAGTTTGTTTGTGTTACTTTGTGTGACACATACATCGTCAATGCAGGAATCAGGACACCTTAAAACAGTTTTAGGCCAATTCCTTCTGGATGCTAAGTACAGTGTTAAGGCAAACATTTATATAGATAAAACGTCACATACATTATTTTCACTTTCTATTTATTGCATGAGTTCATTTTGCACCTGAATATATACATGTCCCACAAGACTGTGTAGCGGTCGAGTGGTATACCTGAATATATACATGTCCCACAAGACTGTGTAGCGGTCGAGTGGTATACCTGAATATATACATGTCCCACAAGACTGTGTAGCGGTCGAGTGGTATACCTGAATATATACATGTCCCACAAGACTGTGTAGCGGTCGAGTGGTATACCTGAATATATACATGTCCCACAAGACTGTGTAGCGGTCGAGTGGTATGTTCTTGCACAAAATAAACGAGTGCAATAAATATAGGAAGCAAAAACAATGTATGTGAAGTTCTGTATTTATAACATGCCTTCTTTTATTTTTACAAAAACATTTTTTTAATTTAACATCAAAAGATATGAAATAACTACACTTTCTTACATCTATGATCAATATATTCCTATCATAGATTTACTTAACTTTAAGAATCATACTCTGTAGCAAATAAGATGTGACATAATTTGTAACTCATATCTGAAGAAAGTAAATATTTGTAAAACATAATATGATGTAAAAAAAGATGCTAACTCCAGTAAAAAGAAAACGTGAATTCCCCATAAAAAGGTTCCCATCCAGATCGCACATATAAATTTATCACACAGTTTGAAAATGTCTTTATCACTATTATATAGTATGACTGAATAGATAGATGTAATAAAATTAATACAATGCTAAGCACTGAAGGTGTAAATGAAGCTACCTACTATTATACATGTGTAACATACATCTAGGGTCTCCACGAGTACTCGAGTACTCAGGCACGGGCCCGAGTCTAGCACGACTTGAGTCCGTTCACAGGACTCGAGTTACCCATACATGTTAGACATGGTAGGACATAAACTTCAGCAGTAATTAATCAGAAATCAGCAATACAAGTTACACAATAATTAGACCTGTATGATCATGCACTAGTTTCTCTTTTAATCTGTCCATCACAATACTGAATGGATCAACCGCTTCATAAATGCAATACAATGGCATGATTTGGCATTCTGGTTCAGCACTGGAATAAAGATGTATATAATGCTGTTTTACTTTATTCTTATATAGTTTCATTGTTATCTAGTATAAATGTCGGGTACTGAGGTGCGGGTCGAGTTTGACCCTCGAGTACTCAAGTCCTATATTTTGGACTCGTGGAGGCCCTACTTACAACAGTAAAAGTTTCACCTGTTTAAAGTTGCATTCATTCCAGTGATTGGACAGATCTGGTTTGTAGTGTCCTGGGTATTGATTGGTCAGGTACTGAGCCAATGGGACGTGCTCATTCAGAGTTGTTGGAGAGTTCCAAAGACTGGCCAAGTTTCCAGGTATCCCAGCCACACCTTTAAGAAGCAGTGTCCAGCCATGGCCCAATATTGCAGTTACTGGGGGTGGAGTGGTGGCACCTTCAAATAAAATAATACACTAGTATTAGATATGAAACTTTTTTGTTTCTTTTTTTTTAAAGTTTATTGTCCCCAGAAAAGAAATATGGTAATGCCAGGGTTGAGGCCCTGGTATAACTACCTTACATTAATAGATATAAAACATACATAAATATACAAGTATTTGGCATTTCATTAAGAAAACCCCCCACAAAACCACACCATTTTTTAAGTTGAATAGCAGAAAAAATATATGCAACACTGAGCACGGAAAGTAGTGTTGAAGAAGTAAAGATGGAACCTATGTACATGTATCAATAGATAACAACATAATCATTTGGTATTGTGTGAAACTTAGATTTTAAATCCACCACTTTGTAAACTTATTTTTAAAATTAAAATTTAAAAAAAAATAAAACCCTCTTACATGTATATTCAAACTCATATATTCACTGCTAAATAATAGTTGCATACATTTTCACTCTTCTAACAGAATATACTTAATATGATACTGTTTACAATTAACTGAAGTTTGTTTTGGTTAACAACACCACTAGAGCACATTGATTTATAAATCATTGGCTATTGGATATCAAACATTTGGTAATTTGGACATAGTTTCAGAGAGAAAACATGCTACATTTTCCATTAGTTGAAAGGGATCTTTTATATACACTATCCCAGACAGGATAGCACATACCACAACCTTTGATATACCAGTTGTAGTGCACTGGCTAGAATGAAAAATAGTCCAGTGAGGCCACCAATAGGGATTGATCCCAAACTGACCGTGCAACAATGCGAGCACTTTACCACTGGGCCACATTACTGGGTATTCATGGTGCTGTTAATGGGGGTGGGTGGGGGAGTGCACCCCTCACTGCAATACAGCATTCTTGGATCAGCACCCATATCATTTAAATAAAACTATATACAGTGAAACCAACCAGAATCCTGTCAAAACCTGCAAAGTTTCATGGTTCTGAATTTCCTATATTCTAAAACTCCACCCTCTAATCACCAGATCCTGTCAAAACCTGCAAAGTTTCATGGTTCTGAATTTCCTACATTCTAAAACTCCACCCTCTAATCACCAGATCCTGTCAAAACCTGCAAAGTTTCATGGTTCTGAATTTCCTACATTCTAAAACTCCACCCTCTAATCACCAGATCCTGTCAAAACCTGCAAAGTTTCATGGTTCTGAATTTCCTACATTCTAAAACTCCACCCTCTAATCACCAGATCCTGTCTAAATTGGAAATATATTAGGCCCCAGGCATGATCCGGTTTCGATAGGTAAAATTAATGTATAGTAAAGTACATTTGTAATGAACATGCTCAGAACGAACTACTGCATAGAATGAACCGATCATCCATTTTGTCTCCCTATACATTAATAAATAACTTGTGCAAATGTGTATAACGAACTACTGCTATAATGAGCTAACTATCATGGTCCCTTCCAGTTCGTTATAAGACTAATTTACTGTACGTTAAAAAAAATCTTACAGTATCCGCAAAAGTTAGCGCAGTTATCTCTAGCCCAGGCGGTATACTGCCCCGAACACGTATAAGACCCGTATTCATTACAGTTCTTTAGTTTATCAACACACTGCACAGGAGCCAGAGTTGTTGGGGGTGGTGTAGTCGATCCCGCTGAAAGATAGAAATACAATAGAATCATGTTGGGTCGAACGCAGAAGGATCGAAGACACCGCAACGCTCAAACCAAACATGTAGTCCCGAGTTACACTTACGTGATGTTAAAACTGAATGGATAGGTGGAACTACCCGATGGATCAAACACTTTCTCAAGCACCGACAGGGTCTGAACCAACAGGATTCAACTGTGAAACATCTTAGATACATAAACTTTGGTTGTCAGAGAGGGATCTAGAATTTTGTGAAATGGAGGTCAAAGCAGGTGATTGTTCAGGGATCTAATCCCTCCATCCTGTACCAGCTCAAAGTAAAATTTAAAGAATATATATAAAAAAATTCAGGAGAGCATGACTTGAACCCACTAGAAACTCTGCTCGGCAGTCTAGAAACAGCCCTCTATATTGCGACCGATTTGGACCATATTTGTTCATTTGGTGACTAAAACATTTCATATTATCTATATAACAATACAAGCAGGAGTCACCTGGTGCCTAGATGGAAACGTGGACGTAGAGGGCTGAGGAGCATTACCCCGACCCAACATTGCATAATAATTTACAACATATGCGCCTGCAAAGATGTACTGACTGGAATACAGATACTAAATGTGAGTGTAGGACAACAGGTACCATGTAGGTACGGTGCAGTTAATTCTTTGAGTGGGAGAGGAGGAGGGATACAGATAGGTTAGCACACCCTTTAAACCCACTCCTTATGTATGACCTTTAAATCTCAATGCTTAAACATAACTGTTCCATCAAGGCACCTCACACAAATTAAAGGCACTGATCATACATGTTTTGTTTAACGACACTACTAGAGCACACTGATTTATTAATCATCAGCTATTGGATGTCAAACATTTGGTAATTTTGACATATATTTTTTCATTAGCAGCAAGGGATCTTTTATAGGCACCATTCCACAGATAGGGTATCATATACCACATGCTTTGATATACCAGAAAATAATTCATGACTTCACCTATATAGTGACGTATTAAAAATAATCATAATTAAACGATGTCATGGAACAAATAACTACAAATGTATGTCATCCTTGTTTTCAAATAAGGGAAAGAATTAAAGAGAAGGTATTTCACACATACAGCACAGGTCACAGAACTTCCTACAGTTGTCTCCCGCCCACGGTTTGTAGAGTCCGATGCACGCAGTCTTTCCATACAGCTGACAGTTAGGAAGTTTGTCTACACACGGCGGAGGCGTCGTCTGGACTGATACCTCTGCAGAATAAATATTTTTCTAAATTAAACATAATATGTAATCTTCTAACAATATAATTATACAGGGGTCGAAATTACAGTGGAGGCATTGTCTGGACTGATATAACTGTAAAATCAATACTTATCCAGTAGTTAAATTAAAGATTATATAATTGTGCATCTAAGAATATAATTATACCACGGTCGAAAATACAGTGTAGGCCTCGTCTGGATTGATACATCTGCAGAATGGATATTTAGCTAAATTAAAAATTATATAATCATTTAAAAATATAATTATACAGGGATCGAAATTATGGTGAAGGCGTGGTCTAGACTGACACATTTGCAGGATGAATATTTAGCTAAATTAAATTAAAGATATAATCATCTAAAAATATAATTATACAGGGGTTGAAATTGACTGAAATTCCTGCGTGACATTCGGTCTGGCAGAATTTGTAGCTTGCCATACCTGCCGGACCAAACATCATCATAAAGTATAGCGGTAAAATACTTGCCCGTCTGACAGGAATGTTGACGGTAGAATTTCAACCCCAGATGATATATATTTTATATGTTTAATTGTTCCCAGACATTGGACTGCGTTAAGGCTGGGATGTCCTTATAAAGACCTAACAGTATATTTCACATTCACATTCTAAATTATTATATCATTTGTCATATAATTTACCCATAATATCCATGTCATAAACCCATTTGATATTTATCATTATCAACATGGTTAATAATTTTTGGCTGCCAATGGGTCGTTTGTTTACAAATCAGTAAGACCTGTATACCTGAGTGTAATGTTTTGATTAGATTTAGTTAAATTATGCGACCTCAAACTTAATTTTTGTCCTAATTTTGATGATGTCATATTACCGATACAAACAACTTTATAAGAACTGTGATTTACTAAAATTATTAATATTGAATTAAAATGTTATTTTAGAAGTGTTGCAGGATAAATAGAATTCATCACTTGTATTTCTTAATATGTAAAATATTAACCTGATCTAGTTATTTGGAATTTATTATTTTATTATTTATTTATATTTTATATTATTTAATATTACAACAGAACGACAGTTTGTGTGAAATATTGTTTCCCTATCTGAATTAAATGATTATCTGTTATTTGTTTTACATTAATCGTGGTATGAAAAAAAAAATCCGCAAAATTGTGTGAATTGGCGAAGCTGTTCTCACATACATCTAAGTTTGCGGATGATTTTGTTGATGTTTTCATTCCCAGATGAACATAAAAGAAATAACAGACAATAATTATAATTCAGTTTGAAACATACACATGTACCTACAAATATGAATACCAAAAGTTTATTTATTTTTTAATTATATTTTTGGTCCCAAACAATAAGACAAATTATCAATATACACCGGCGTCATCAGATTTGACTTAGCCTGACGTTATTTTATGCTCATCGAGAAATGAACAAACTCCCGTTGCTACGGCTTGATCAATAGGATGGCCGACGTTAACTTGTAATGAATGTGATGGAAATTTCATAATATAAAGTGGACACTTACTACAGAATCCACAAAAGGTTGGATGGCCGACGTTAACTTGTAATGAATGTGATGGAAATTTCATAATATAAAGTGGACACTTACTGCAGAATCCACAAAAGGCTGAATGGCCGACGTTAACTTGTAATGAATGTGATGGAAATTTCATAATATAAAGTGGACACTTACTACAGAATCCACAAAAGGCTGGATGGCCGACGTTAACTTGTAATGAATGTGATGGAAATTTCATAATATAAAGTGGACACTTACTGCAGAATCCACAAAAGGCTGGATGGCCGATGTTAACTTGTAATGAATGTGATGGAAATTTCATAATATAAAGTGGACACTTACTACAGAATCCACAAAAGGTTGGATGGCCGACGTTAACTTGTAATGAATGTGATGGAAATTTCATAATATAAAGTGGACACTTACTACAGAATCCACAAAAGGCTGGATGGCCGACGTTAACTTGTAATGAATGTGATGGAAATTTCATAATATAAAGTGGACACTTACTACAGAATCCACAAAAGGTTGGATGGCCGACGTTAACTTGTAATGAATGTGATGGAAATTTCATAATATAAAGTGGACACTTACTACAGAATCCACAAAAGGCTGGATGGCCGACGTTAACTTGTAATGAATGTGATGGAAATTTCATAATATAAAGTGGACACTTACTACAGAATCCACAAAAGGCTGGATGGCCGACGTTAACTTGTAATAAATGTGATGGAAATTTCATAATATAAAGTGGACACTTACTACAGAATCCACAAAAGGCTGGACAGTTTGACTGGGCCCAGGCAACGTATGGTGGGACGCACGAAGACTTTCCGTATGCTTTACAGTTGTCCAACTTGTCCATACACAGCCCGGTTGGAATGTTATGCCTCACAGTTGTTGGCATAACGGTCGACACTTGACAAGATACTTGCTGACAACACTGACCACTTGGGGGCGCCACCATCTTACACATTGGAGGCAGCGCTGTGTACATTGGGCATCTGTGAAATGAATTACATATATACCAGTAATGACAGAAGTAGTTGGAAAGAAGGTAAATCCTCAGTACTCGGGTGTACATATATGTATATGCAACGTCCTCTCACTAATCATATTCCTGGATATTTTCCACTTTTATTTACTCAGGTGTTCATACATCCTACTTCTCCCTCTAAACATATTTCTAGATTTGCCCCTGTAACTTATTTGAGTGTATATATATGTGACGTCTGCCCCAACCCAGCCCCACAAAAAACAACAACAATCTGCTCCTCTCAACCGTACTTGGGTGTACATATATTACTCCCCCCGCCCCCAGCCATAAATATATTCCTGGCTCTACTACTGTTTGACTTACTTGGGTGTACATATATTACACCCCCACCCCAACCCCACCCATACATATATTCCTGACTGCTCCTGTGACTTACTTGGGTGTACATATATTACACCCCCACCCCAACCCCACCCATACATATATTTCTGACTGCTCCTGTTTGACTTACTTGGGTGTACATATATTACACCCCCACCCCCACCCCACCCATACATATATTCCTGACTGCTCCTGTTTGACTTACTTGGGTGTACATATATTACACCCCCACCCCAACCCCACCCATACATATATTTCTGACTGCTCCTGTTTGACTTACTTGGGTGTACATATATTACACCCCCACCCCAACCCCACCCATACATATATTTCTGACTGCTCCTGTTTGACTTACTTGGGTGTACATATATTACACCCCCACCCCAACCCCACCCATACATATATTCCTGACTGCTCCTGTTTGACTTACTTGGGTGTACATATATTACACCCCCACCCCAACCCCACCCATACATATATTTCTGACTGCTCCTGTTTGACTTACTTGGGTGTACATATATTACTCCCCCAACCCCAGCCCCACCCATACATATATTCCTGACTGCTCCTGTTTGACTTACTTGGGTGTACATATATTACTCCCCCACCCCAACCCCACCCATACATATATTTCTGACTGCTCCTGTTTGACTTACTTGGGTGTACATATATTACACCCCCACCCCAACCCCACCCATACATATATTCCTGACTGCTCCTGTTTGACTTACTTGGGTGTACATATATTACTCCCCCACCTCACCCATACATATATTCCTGACTGCTCCTGTTTGACTTACTTGGATGTAGATAGATTACTCCCCAAACCTCAGCCATACATATACTGAACAAAAAAAGAAGTAGTATTAGCCTTGAGCTGTATTATCAGGATTCATGAATTTTATCGATTATTTTTGCACTGTTAATCGTCGACAACGTGAAATTCAATTTACACATGTATGCATGGTTCAACATGTCCTGTGTAGTATTCGGTCAATTTGTTTTACTTGTCTTACTGACATTGTTGTCAAGTGAACGAAAATGCTTCCAAATTTGTAAAAAAATTAAAGTTTTTTACATTGTAGCATTTTTAGTATGCCAAGAATACCCAATAATTTACGCGAACGGGCTATTGGCATGCTTGATGCTGGCATGTCGACAGAAGATGTTCCAAGGCATGTTGGGAGTTCTAGTCGAGCGATACGAAATCTTCGCATAAGATTTCGAATGACAGGAAGCACCAACGACTTGCCACGCCGTGGACGTCCGCGTGTTACAACGCGTGGTCAAGACCGCTTTATCATGAACACACATTTGCACAATCGATTCCAAACTGCCACTGCTACTGCTGCTAACACACCTGGGCTTCATAATAACCGAATCAGTGGGCAAACTGTTCATAATTGTCTGCGGGAGAACGGTTTACATGCACAACGTCCTTACGTCGGATGCGTTTTAACGCAACGTCATCGTCTTAATTGGCAACGTGTACACACTCGTTGGATACAGCAACGCTGGACTACCGTTCTTTTTTCGGATGAATCCAGATTTGCTTTACAACGAGGTGATGGCAGTGTGCGCGTCTACCATAGGAGAAATGAACGCTATGCTGACTGTTGTGTTCGTGAACGAGATCGTTTCGGGGGTGGGGGTTGTGTCATGGTCTGGGCAGCCATTGCCCATGGTTATCGTTCACCACTAGTCATCACTGATGGCAATTTAAATGCTCAACGTTACCGCGATAACATTCTCGCTCATCACGTCATTCCTCTGTTCCATAACAACGCCAACATCTCGATTTTTCAGCATGATAATGCCACCTCTCATACAGCTAGAGACACTGTAAATTTTCTTAGGACAAATAACATTGATTTCATTGATCACTGGCCCGCTAAAAGTCCTGATCTCAACCCCATCGAGCATGTCTAGGATAGTCTGGACAGACGATTGAGGCGTCGTCCCAACCCACCCGCTAACGTCAACGAACTTCGTCAAGCGCTCATTCAGGAATGGAACAATATTCCACAGGCAGAAATCAACACTTTAGTCAATTCTATGCACCTGCGATGCACTGCAGTGGTCAATTCAAGAGGTGGTCATACCCGTTATTAAGTGGGTGTTGTTGTTTTTGTAACCCCTACCACACTTGGTCAAAATTTCTCCCAGTTTCTGTTAACCTATGGCCATGATTTTTGCACCAAACGATGCATCATGGAACACTCTTTAAACGCATATATAACAATTATTCCCCCGGTTTGTTTTCATCAAGTTATGTTCAAGCAAAGTTAGCGGAAGTTTCTTATTTTGTTCAGTATATATTCCTGGCTCTGCTACTGTTTGACTTACTTGGGTGTACATATATTACTCCCCCACCCCCACCCCACCCATACATATATTGCTGACTCTGCTACTGTTTGACTTACTTGGGTGTACATATATTAATCCCCCCAACCCCAGCCATACATATATTCCTGGCTCTGCTGCTGTTTGACTTACTTGGGTGTACATATATTACTCCCCCAACCCCACCCATACATATATTCCTGACTCTGCTGCTGTTTGACTTACTTGGGTGTACATATATTAATCCCCCCAACCCCAGCCATAAATATATTCCTGACTCTACTACTGTTTGACTTACTTGGGTGTACATATATTACTCCCCCAACCCCAGCCATAAATATATTCCTGGCTCTACTACTGTTTGACTTACTTGGGTGTACATATATTACTCCCCCAACCCCAGCCATAAATATATTCCTGGCTCTACTACTGTTTGACTTACTTGGGTGTACATATATTACTCCCCCAACCCCAGCCATAAATATATTCCTGACTCTACTACTGTTTGACTTACTTGGGTGTACATATATTAATCCCCCAACCCCAGCCATAAATATATTCCTGACTCTACTACTGTTTGACTTACTTGGGTGTACATATATTACTCCCCCAACCCCAGCCATAAATATATTCCTGGCTCTACTACTGTTTGACTTACTTGGGTGTACATATATTACTCCCCCAACCCCAGCCATAAATATATTCCTGACTCTACTACTGTTTGACTTACTTGGGTGTACATATATTACTCCCCCAACCCCAGCCATAAATATATTCCTGACTCTACTACTGTTTGACTTACTTGGGTGTACATATATTACTCCCCCAACCCCAGCCATAAATATATTCCTGACTCTACTACTGTTTGACTTACTTGGGTGTACATATATTACTCCCCCAACCCCAGCCATAAATATATTCCTGACTCTACTACTGTTTGACTTACTTGGGTGTACATATATTACTCCCCCAACCCCAGCCATAAATATATTCCTGGCTCTACTACTGTTTGACTTACTTGGGTGTACATATATTACTCCCCCAACCCCAGCCATAAATATATTCCTGGCTCTACTACTGTTTGACTTACTTGGGTGTACATATATTACTCCCCCAACCCCAGCCATAAATATATTCCTGACTCTACTACTGTTTGACTTACTTGGGTGTACATATATTACTCCCCCAACCCCAGCCATAAATATATTCCTGACTCTACTACTGTTTGACTTACTTGGGTGTACATATATTACTCCCCCAACCCCAGCCATAAATATATTCCTGACTCTACTACTGTTTGACTTACTTGGGTGTACATATATTACTCCCCCAACCCCAGCCATAAATATATTCCTGACTCTACTACTGTTTGACTTACTTGGGTGTACATATATTACTCCCCCAACCCCAGCCATAAATATATTCCTGACTCTACTACTGTTTGACTTACTTGGGTGTACATATATTACTCCCCCAACCCCAGCCATAAATATATTCCTGACTCTACTACTGTTTGACTTACTTGGGTGTACATATATTACTCCCCCAACCCCAGCCATAAATATATTCCTGACTCTACTACTGTTTGACTTACTTGGGTGTACATATATTACTCCCCCAACCCCAGCCATAAATATATTCCTGGCTCTACTACTGTTTGACTTACTTGGGTGTACATATATTACTCCCCCAACCCCAGCCATAAATATATTCCTGACTCTACTACTGTTTGACTTACTTGGGTGTACATATATTAATCCCCCAACCCCAGCCATAAATATATTCCTGACTCTACTACTGTTTGACTTACTTGGGTGTACATATATTACTCCCCCAACCCCAGCCATAAATATATTCCTGGCTCTACTACTGTTTGACTTACTTGGGTGTACATATATTACTCCCCCAACCCCAGCCATAAATATATTCCTGACTGCTCCTGTTTGACTTACTTGGGTGTACATATATTACTCCCCCAACCCCAGCCATAAATATATTCCTGGCTCTACTACTGTTTGACTTACTTGGGTGTACATATATTACTCCCCCAACCCCAGCCATAAATATATTCCTGGCTCTACTACTGTTTGACTTACTTGGGTGTACATATATTACTCCCCCAACCCCAGCCATAAATATATTCCTGGCTCTACTACTGTTTGACTTACTTGGGTGTACATATATTACTCCCCCAACCCCAGCCATAAATATATTCCTGACTCTACTACTGTTTGACTTACTTGGGTGTACATATATTACTCCCCCAACCCCAGCCATAAATATATTCCTGACTCTACTACTGTTTGACTTACTTGGGTGTACATATATTACTCCCCCCAACCCCAGCCATAAATATATTCCTGGCTCTGCTGCTGTTTGACTTACTTGGGTGTACATATATTACTCCCCTCAACCCCAGCCATAAATATATTCCTGACTCTACTACTGTTTGACTTACTTGGGTTTACATATATTAATCCCCCAACCCCAGCCATACATATATTCTTGACTCTGCTCCTGTTTGACTTACTTGGGTGTACATATATTACTCCCCCAATCCCAGCCATAAATATATTCCTGACTCTGCTCCTGTTTGACTTACTTGGGTGTACACATGTACTGTCCCAGCTGGTTGTCCCGACACTCACAGTCATACTTGCATCCATCAGTCCACCTCTCTCCCTTCCTGTGCACCACTCCTTTGTAAACACAGCCCTCTGTAAACACAACAATAAAGTTAAAGTTTGTTTGGTTTAGTGATACCACTAGAGCACATTGATTTTGGATGTCAATCATTTGGTAAGTTTGAGATAGTCTTAGAGAGGGAACCCGCTAAAGTTTTTCATTAGTAGCAAGGGGTCTTTTATATGCACCATCCCACAGACAGGATAGCACATACCACGGCCTTTGATATGCCAGTTGTGGTGCACTGGCTGAAACGAGAAATAGCCCAATGGGCCCACCGATGGGAATCGATCCCGAACCAACTGTGCATCAAGTGAGCACTTTACCACTGGGCTACGTCTCACATCTTCAGAAATACAACAATAAGTACAGTAACTGTTATAGATCATTCTAATAGAAAGTACATATAAGCCTTTTTTTGATTGGTTAATTTTTAATATATGTATGCTGTCATGGACAACCAGGATTTATCACAATGACTGAGAAAACACTTTTAAAATGTTTTTATGTGGTGCTCAGTTTGTACCTATATTTTCTGTTCTATCCAAAATAAAACGAATCTTATGTAACAGTCACGTTATACAGTTA
The DNA here is from genome assembly GCF_016097555.1 of Gigantopelta aegis. Taxonomy (NCBI): domain Eukaryota; kingdom Metazoa; phylum Mollusca; class Gastropoda; order Neomphalida; family Peltospiridae; genus Gigantopelta; species Gigantopelta aegis. The sequence continues at coordinate 58,230,262 of NC_054712.1, read as the reverse complement.
ATTGAAAAAATCTCAAGGCATTAAGAAAAAAATATGTTAAACTATATGTGAGACAGATGGGCAGACAGACAGACAGACAGACAGACAGAAGGATGGAGATGAAACCTATAGTCCCTCTGTTTAGACAGAAATTAAATTTCATCTCATACTGACTATCAGGGTGTAAAGTTACATGGGATATATGTTGAGACTATATGGTGCCACAGATTGGGAGATACATGTGTGTATATATATATATACTCTTCAAAAGAAGAAACGCAAAACCACATTGTCGTAACATTTGGAGAATTGATTTAATTATTGAATGGTGAGTCCGATAATTACCAAATGTTGCAGGATTGTTCACAATTCACTCTAGTCCATTGTGAGTAAGTGATAGGACACACCACCAAGGTCAAGGTCATCTGGAGTCAATACCGGGTGTGGCCTCCGCGTGTGTTGACAACTGCCTGGCACCGCCTGCCCATTGAAGCAACCAGAGTACGGATGACGTCCCGGGGGATGGTGGCCCACTCGGCCTGCAAGGCTGCTGCCAGCTCGGGCAGGGTCTGGGGCTGTGGTTGTCGCTGTCGGAGGCGTCGGTCCAACTCGTCCCATAGATGCTCAATTGGGTTCAAATCCGGTGATATCGATGGCCAAGGAAGGACATTAATGTTGTTGTTCTGTAGGAAAGCCATTGTGAGACGTGCTGTGTGAGGCCTGGCGTTGTCATGTTGGAACACTGCGTTGGCGTTGGCCATAACTGGAACGATGTGTGGCCGGAGGATCTGGTCAATGTAGCCCTGTGCATTCAGGTTGCCCTGCACGTGGACCAGGTCAGTTCTGCCAGTGTGTGAGATGGCTGCCCACACCATGACACTACCCCCGCCGAATCTGTCCACTTCCTGCACGCAGTTTGCCGCATAACGTTCACCACGACGCCTATACACGCGACATCTTCCATCATGACGTCGGAGCAGAAATCGGGACTCGTCACTGAACCACACCTGTCTCCATCGCAGTTGAGGCCATTGTCGATGAATCTGGCACCACTGCAGTCGGAGTCGACGGTGTTGTGGTGTTAAGATGACACCTCGAACTGGACGTCTGGCACGAATTCCTACCTCACGTAGGCAGTTCCGTACGGTCTGGTCGGATATCCTGCGCAAACCTGGTATTGCTGCGGCTGTGGAGGTGGCAGTAGTCAATCGTTCCCGAAGGTGGCGTACCCGGATGTAGCGGTCCTGCCCGGGGGTAGTGACCCGTGGTCGACCGGATCTAGGGAGGTCACGTGTTGATCCATGTTGCTGGTAACGGTCCCACAGTCTGGAGATGGTGCTTGGGGACACATGGAATGCCCTGGCAACGGCCGTTCTGGATTCGCCTGCGTCTAGTCGGCCGATGGCATTGTTTCTCTGCGGTTCACTGAGACGTGGCATGTCCTGGATTGTCAACTGTCGGCCAGATACAGAGGCCAGGCAAACGAACACCCTGCACTTTTATACTGTCGGTGTTCATGTTGCACGTGCAGACAACGCACGTGCAGTGGTGACATGGTTTGCACGTGGCTGCGTTTTTGCGAATATTCACATTTTGGAACTTTATTGTACAGTAGCTGCGTTTTATCGAATGTAACCGTGGGAATGTGTTTGGGACATGCAATGACCTTATATTCACAAAGCATGAACCGGTAGGAAACATAAAATCGGAGTTATAACCCATTTGTACCCTTTTGCGTTTCTTTTTTTGAAGAGTATATATATATCTATCTTGCTGCAAAGAAAAAAATTAATTTAAAAATAAAATTAAAATTCCCATAACTGTTGACTTTTATAATAACACAAGAAATGTGTACACTTTAACAACAATTCGTGGAATTTTGAAACAAAAAAGTAGGATAAAAGTAGGAAAAATTAATCGGGCAAAGACCAAAAAGTAGGATAAGTAGGATCACTGGACCGCCTGAGGTCAAATCAAAAAGTTACCTTTTCCACCTTCTTTGCCTGTTCGTGTAAAGTAATAGTTTATTTACCGAATGGATGAGAGAAAAAGACTCCCATCATATGCGGTCATATGAGATATAAAAAGTACACCCTCCGTAGTGGAAATTTCATATCCCACATGATCTCATATGATGGAGTCTTATATTCCAGCACTGATATGTTGGCATTGTACTTATAAACATAACATATCTAAGCTTGACAACAGACCATTTTCACACCATTGTTTTGTTTTTATACAAAATAAACATAACATATGTTGCAGTAAATTAATCATCCACCAATACTTCATCTGATCTAAATCTGGTAAAAGCTATTAAACTAAAAAATATAAACTTACCAATACTTCTAAATAATACTCGGTCTACATCTGGTCGAAATCTGGTAAAACTATTAAAGTGAAGAAAATTAACTTACCAAGATCCTCCAATACTTCTAAATAATACTCGGTCTACATCTGGTCGAAATGTGGTAAAACTATTAAAGTGAAGAAAATTAACTTACCAAGATCCTCCAATACTTCTAATAATACTCGGTCTACATCTGGTCGAAATCTGGTAAAACTATTAAAGTGAAGAAAATTAACTTACCAAGATCCTCCAATACTTCTAAATAATATGAAGGTCTACATCTGGTCGAAATCTGGTAAAACTATTAAAGTGAAGAAAATTAACTTACCAAGATCCTCCAATACTTCTAAATAATACTCGGTCTACATCTGGTCGAAATCTGGTAAAATTATTAAAGTGAAGAAAATTAACTTACCAAGATCCTCCAATACTTCTAAATAATATGAAGGTCTACATCTGGTCGAAATGTGGTAAAATAATATGAAGGTCTACATCTGGTCGAAATGTGGTAAAACTATTAAAGTGAAGAAAATTAACTTACCAAGATCCTCCAATACTTCTAAATAATACTCGGTCTACATCTGGTCGAAATCTGGTAAAACTATTAAAGTGAAGAAAATTAACTTACCAAGATCCTCCAATACTTCTAAATAATACTAGGTTTACATCTGGTCGAAATCTGGTAAAACTATTAAAGTGAAGAAAATTAACTTACCAAGATCCTCCAATACTTCTAAATAATACTAGGTTTACATCTGGTCGAAATCTGGTAAAACTATTAAAGTGAAGAAAATTAACTTACCAAGATCCTCCAATACTTCTAAATAATACTAGGTTTACATCTGGTCGAAATCTGGTAAAACTATTAAAGTGAAGAAAATTAACTTACCAAGATCCTCCAATACTTCTAAATAATACTAGGTTTACATCTGGTCGAAATCTGGTAAAACTATTAAAGTGAAGAAAATTAACTTACCAAGATCCTCCAATACTTCTAAATAATACTCGGTCTACATCTGGTCGAAATCTGGTAAAACTATTAAAGTGAAGAAAATTAACTTACCAAGATCCTCCAATACTTCTAAATAATACTAGGTTTACATCTGGTCGAAATCTGGTAAAACTATTAAAGTGAAGAAAATTAACTTACCAAGATCCTCCAATACTTCTAAATAATACTCGGTCTACATCTGGTCGAAATCTGGTAAAACTATTAAAGTGAAGAAAATTAACTTACCAAGATCCTCCAATACTTCTAAATAATACTCGGTCTACATCTGGTCGAAATCTGGTAAAACTATTAAAGTGAAGAAAATTAACTTACCAAGATCCTCCAATACTTCTAAATAATACTCGGTCTACATCTGGTCGAAATCTGGTAAAACTATTAAAGTGAAGAAAATTAACTTACCAAGATCCTCCAATACTTCTAAATAATACTAGGTCTACATCTGGTCGAAATCTGGTAAAACTATTAAAGTGAAGAAAATTAACTTACCAAGATCCTCCAATACTTCTAAATAATACTCGGTCTACATCTGGTCGAAATCTGGTAAAACTATTAAAGTGAAGAAAATTAACTTACCAAGATCCTCCAATACTTCTAAATAATATGAAGGTCTACATCTGGTCGAAATCTGGTAAAACTATTAAAGTGAAGAAAATTAACTTACCAAGATCCTCCAATACTTCTAAATAATACTCGGTCTACATCTGGTCGAAATCTGGTAAAACTATTAAAGTGAAGAAAATTAACTTACCAAGATCCTCCAATACTTCTAAATAATACTGGTCTACATCTGGTCGAAATCTGGTAAAACTATTAAAGTGAAGAAAATAAACCAAGATCCTCCAATATTCTAAGGTCTACATCTGGTCGAAATGTGGTAAAACTATTAAAGTGAAGAAAATTAACTTACCAAGATCCTCCAATACTTCTAAATAATACTCGGTCTACATCTGGTCGAAATCTGGTAAAACTATTAAAGTGAAGAAAATTAACTTACCAAGATCCTCCAATACTTCTAAATAATACTAGGTTTACATCTGGTCGAAATCTGGTAAAACTATTAAAGTGAAGAAAATTAACTTACCAAGATCCTCCAATACTTCTAAATAATACTAGGTTTACATCTGGTCGAAATCTGGTAAAACTATTAAAGTGAAGAAAATTAACTTACCAAGATCCTCCAATACTTCTAAATAATACTAGGTTTACATCTGGTCGAAATCTGGTAAAACTATTAAAGTGAAGAAAATTAACTTACCAAGATCCTCCAATACTTCTAAATAATATGAAGGTCTACATCAGGGCTCGTGCTTATAAAACATTTAGAGTCCAGACTCAATCTCGAATGGCATCGCACACATACAATTTGTATGGTGTTGCCATGACGTTACTGTCTCAGACTCTATTAGAGTCTCAAATCTAGACTTTAAAGGTTTTATAAGCACCAGACCTGGTCTAAATCTGGTAAAAAGTATCAAAGACAAATACCTCCAATACTTCCAAATAATATATAGGTCTACATCTGGTCTAAATCTGGTAAAAAGTATTGAAGAAAAAGAACTTACCGACATCCGCCAATATTTCCTGATAACGTGGGTATGTAATTAGGAGAATATCCGGGTCTAAATCTGGTAAAAAGTATTAAAGAAAAATAACTTACCGACATCCGCCAATATTTCCCGATAACGTGGGTATGTAATTAGGAGAATATCCGGGTCTAAATCTGGTAAAAAGTATTAAAGAAAAATAACTTACCAAGACGTCCACCAATACTTGCCGATAACGTGGGTATGTAATTAGGAGAATATCCGGGTCTAAATCTGGTAAAAAGTATTAAAGAAAAATAACTTACCAAGACGTCCACCAATACTTCCCGATAACGTGGATATATATGTAATTAGGAGAATATCTGGGTCTAAATCTGGTAAAAAGTATTAAAGAAAAATAACTTACCAAGACGTCCACCAATACTTCCCGATAACGTGGGTATGTAATTAGGAGAATATCCAGGTCTAAATCCGGTGAAGCCTCCGCTGTATGACCCAACGAGGGGGTAGGCCCCCGGGTGGAGCAAGGGGTCCACCAATGAGCCATCTGGTTTCTGACAAACCGGGTGGGCACAGCACGAACCGGGAGACTTGACCAAGTAGCACTGCTTCGGTATCTGATCTTGGCTGAATGTTGCGCACCTACAGAGGGGTGTGAAGGAAAACAAAGGAATGACTGTAACCATAGTACACTGATTAAAAGAGAAAACCCTAGTTTGAACACATAAAAATGGACAGGTGCCTAAAGGAAAAGAAAGGAATGATTGTGACCACAATACACTGATTAAAGAAAGGAATGTTTGCGACCACAATACACTGATTAAAGAAAGGAATGATTGCGACCACAATACACTGATTAAAGAAAGGAATGTTTGCGACCACAATACACTGATTAAAGAAAGGAATGATTGCGACCACAATACACTGATTAAAGAAAGGAATGTTTGCGACCACAATACACTGATGAAAGAAAAGAATGTTTGCGACCACAATACACTGATTAAAGAAAGGAATGATTGCGACCACAATACACTGATTAAAGAAAGGAATGTTTGCGACCACAATACACTGATTAAAGAAAGGAATGATTGTGACCACAATACACTGATTAAAGAAAGGAATGTTTGCGACCACAATACACTGATTAAAGAAAGGAATGATTGCGACCACAATACACTGATTAAAGAAAGGAACAGACCCTAGTTTCAACTCGTAAAAATGGACACTAAGTTTAGTTAATCTATGAACCTATAACACATTTCGATAAAGTTAAAACAGAGTCTAAGAGAGTAAAACAAAAGTCTGTGACATTGAAACAGTGAAATATATACACTTAAAAATAGAATAAAACTCAACCGATAACTGTTATTTCTGAGACGCAGGTTCGTTTTTAAGGAATATTAAACATGCATTTTGTGATATTAAAAACACCAGGATGACTTGAACCACTTGGGATGCATGGAAACGGATAATCTAAACAATACAACCTAAGTAGAAGAGTATGGTTTCAGTTATCAGAAATGTTCAGCTTGATAATAGTGACAAATTTGCCATAGTGTTTAAAACCTATCACTTTAATCAGAAGGTATTAGAAAGGAAGAAGAAGTTTCTTTTGTTTAACGACACCACTAGAGCTCATTCATTTATTCATCATCAGCTACTGGATGTCAAACATTTGGTAATTCTGACTTCTCGACTGTCTTGACATGTGGTAACGTGATCGTCCTATATCGACTTATTTCAAGCTGGACAATTCGCTGTAAAGTATATCTCAGCAAACTTCAATAATTTAAGCCTCTCATTTTGAATCAATGACAAGAAATCAGGTGATCAGGGGAATGTGCATGAAATTATGCAGGGGTGGGTCTAGATTGTGGCAAACTAAGTTTTTAGGGGGCAGAGAATTCAAGTCATGCTCTCTCAGAAAATATATTTAAAAAAAGGGGAAAATATTGCTTTGATCAGATGTGTTTCAACCCTGAAAACAAGTCCCCCTCCCCCATCTTAGTGTCAGTCTACAGGAAATCTCAGGCACAGTGGAAGCAAGTAGACATTGGGGGGGGGGGGGGGGGGGGGCTGACTGAGATTGGGGAGGCTGACAGATTAAGGGCACAAAGTTTCTAGAGGGTTCTAGGGCATGCTCTTCCGTAAAATTGTGAAAACTAACTGTCCTGAAATTCAATTTCCTGCATGTTACAAGTAAAATTAATCGCTGTCTTAAGATTTACTACCAATAATATTTTTATTCAGAATTATGGGGGGGGGGGGGGCTACAGCCCCAACACAACCCCCTCCCCCAGGCCTCCCTGCTCCACCGTGCCTGATTCTGTCTTACTTGGGAGTACACTCGTAGAAGCCCGAATATCCATCTTTGCATTGGCAGTCATACCGGCAACCATCTGACCACTTTTCACCGGTGTTGTACATTCTGCCTTGGTAGATACACTTGTCTGCAATATTCAAGGTTTTCACAATAAGAAATGCAACACAAAAAAAATGACAGAAAGAAACCACAAACTGATTTACATATCTCAATATGATTTGCCCATCCAGCTCTCAGCAATAGAAGGTGCAGAAACCCTGCTATATAGGCTACATGTGGTTGGGAAATAACAGAAGAGAAGGAATGGTACATGCATCTACCATTGATTCCACTCACATATTCATTTCATTTATAGGTATTTTCATGCTTATATCCAATAAAGCTATCTGGACTGTTTTTCCAGGACAGAGGGTTAGTGGTTCATTGTTAGTGGTTAGTTAGACAGAAGTCGTGTAGTGGACTTACACCCACCCACTGAGTGAGTAATTTGCTCTGGGTGGGACCTGGTACCTAGATACCAACTTTAGTCCAATGGCTTCACCACACACACACAAAATAATCAAATCAAAAGTACAAACCAGTTAGCCATGTGTAACATTGTGAACTAATAAGTACTATTTATGGTAACTCAGTCTTACCAGGCTTTTTGTATTATTCCGTTTTAGAGATTTATAATGTATGGGAGGCAAATTATGTTAGTGAAGGATCATACTGGAACATGCAGACTGCAACCCGTATATAATAAGGCTACTATAACATAAATGGTATTGATACCAAATACAAAGGGCAATATGCCTTTCTTACACCAAACATCCCACCCTGCCATCAAGTGCTTACACCACCAACAACAAAAATGCATTAGGTGTGCTGACAAACATGATGAAAGTTTCTTTACCATCGATTAATAAATACTTATTAGGTGTGTATGGATGAGACTTCGAAACACCGTAAGTCTAGAGATTTACGTTTTTCAAGCATTGGCAACTAAGATAAGAAAAATCCCTTCACCATTGATTCCACTGACAAATCCTCCAGTAGAAGCTATTGTGGGCACGGGAGCCCCTCCTCCAGGGTTAGCTCCACCAAAGTTTGTTCCAGGTCCTGCTCCTACGATCACCTGAGGATCCGGTGTTGGTCCAGGGGTTGGAATCTGGCCTGGTGCTAGTGTGGGCACTGGGTGTGGGTTGATCTGTGGTACCGGGTGGTAGTTGCCGACGTCCGGGATGTTACAAGACATAGATGGGCAGCACTGGCCGGGAACGTCCGTGAATTTACAGTACTGAGGAATAGCCGGGTAGGTGGGACATCTGTGGGGAAATGAAGAGAGGAAAGGAATAATTGTTTAATAACACCTAGAGAGAGAGAGAGAGAGAGAGAGAGAGAGAGAGAGAGAGAGAGAGAGAGAGAGAGAGAGAGAGAGAGAGAGAGAGAGAGAGAGAGAGAGAGAGAGAGAGAGACAGAGAGACAGAGACAGAAGGAGTGAGACACAGGGAGGGAAAGAGACAGAGATGGAGACAGAAGCACAGGCAGAAAAGGGAGCAAGCCGACATAGGAAAAGAGAATGAGAGACACAGACAGTTTTAAAGTTTCTTTTAGAGTACATTGATTTTATAATCATCGGCTATTAGATGTCAAACATAGAGTCATTTTGACAGTCATAGAGAGGAAACCCGTTACATGTTTTCCCTTAGTAGCAATGGATCTTTTATATGCACCATCCAACAGACAGAATAGCACATACCACGACCTTTGATATACCAGTCGTGGTGCACTGGCATGAACGAGAAATAGCCCAAGATGCACACCAGTGGTGATCGATCCCAAACAGACCGCGCATCAAGCAAGCGCTTTACCACTGGGCTACATCCCGCCCCTGAGAGACAGACGGATATTGAGACAGACTAGTTCTAATCCTACCGAAAAACTAAGCAAAATCTTGTATTTATACTTTGCCACAGACAGGACAAACTTCACAGCCTCTGATGTATTTGTCATGGGGCACTAGTGGTGAAGAGGACGAAATCTCCAACAACAAAGGATCAATAACATTATTCAATAATGTATCATTTGTACTTAGTTTTCATCCACTAAAGAGGGAGACACTTTGGACCGTGGACAGTTATTTTATTGTACAAGACTGCCAATAAAAATCAACCCAATTGGATATCTTCAATATTTAGAGCAAACAATCAATATCACCTATATAGACTGTCAATAATATTGTCAGTACCACAATATTGTGCAATAAGTATTGATCATGTATATATGCAACTTAAGACAGGTGAGTATACTGCTAAAGCAAAACATTTCCCTACTGGGCCCCACAAATGTTGATATCTCCTAAGTTCAAGGGCCATAACTCTTGGGTGAATCTCCATGAAAGTGTAACTTGATTTGGCCATACCTCTGTCAAAAATGGGTAAATCTCCATGAAAGTGTAACTTGATTTGGCCATACCTCTGTCAAAAATGGGTAAATCTCCATGAAAGTGTAACTTGATTTGGCCATACCTCTGTCAAAAATGGGTGAATCTCCATGAAAGTGTAACTTGATTTGGCCATACCTCTGTTAAAAATGGGTGAATCTCCATGAAAGTGTAACTTGATTTGGCCATACCTGTCAAAAATGGGTGAATCTCCATGAAAGTGTAACTTGATTTGGCCATACCTCTGTCAAAAATGGGTGAATCTCCATGAAAGTGTAACTTGATTTGGCCATACCTCTGCCAAAAATGGGTGAATCTCCATGAAAGTCTAACTTGATTTGGCCATACCTCTGTCAAAAATGGATAAATCTCCATAAAAGTGTAACTTGATTTGGCCATACCTCTGTCAAAAATGGGTACGTCCCCATAAACGTTAAACTTGGATGTGTAACTCTACATGATAAAACTATACTCCACATTTCAGCTTAATATCTTGAGGCATTGCAAAAAAAACAAGTCCATAGACATGTGGTACAGATTGATGTTTGGACAGATGGTGAAAAAAAAAGTTTTAAAGTTTGTTTTGTTTAACAACACCACTAGAGTACACTGATTAATCAATTATTGGCTATTCGATGTCAAACATTTGGTAATTCTGACTCATAGTCATCAGAGGAAACCTGCTACATCTTTCCTAATGCAGCAAGGGATCTTTTATATGCACTTTCCGACAGACAGGATAGCACATACCATGTCCTTTGATATACCAGTCGTGGTGCACCGGGTGGAACGAGAAATAGCCCAATGGGCCCACTGATGGGGATCGATCCCACACCGATCATGCATCAAGCGAGTGTTTTATCACTGGTCTACGTCCCACCCCATGGACAGATGGAGACAAAACATTTAATTCCATCTGGTTGTACCAGAAGGAGATAATTGTATGAAGAACTCACTTTGAGATACACCGGTAGACTCCCTTCTGACCAGGCAGACAGGTGCAGGTGTACTTGCAGCCATCGTCCCACGATTCTCCCTGCTTGTGTACCGTGTTCTTGTACACACACACCGCTACACAACGCAAAGGAAAGGAATTAACGACACCTCACGCACATTTTAAACTGTGACTATTATTGTCTGGCGAATATAGACAGAGATTATTACACGAGTTTGTGTGATGTACAGAGTTTATGAATTGAGTGTGAGGATTCTTGTCTTGCCTGAGCTTGTGTGATGTACTGAGTTTATGAAATGAGTGTGAGGATTCTTGTCTTGCCTGAGCTTGAGTGAGAGTGTGACAAAATCTACATTGAACAGTTGTTTATTTCCATTTTCTGGGGTTTTTATTTATCGTCAGTTGGGCAAGTGAAGTTTTAAGCATGGACAGTAAAATTTCAAATTCACTGGCCACACAGCCAGTGAATTACAAAACAAATTCTACAACCTCTAAGCTTATCTTTGTTTGATGCTCAACAGCCGATGTATTTTTCGTGCTGGAGTATCATTAAACATCCATCAATTCGTTCATTCCTAGTACAGTACAAACTTATATATTTATTTTTGTACATAAAAAATATTATTGGATAGTAAAATCCAGTTCAGACTAATACAAAGCTAAGACCACAAATACACTATATATACAGACACTATAGTGCTGTCGGAAATAGAATAAAAATGATTTTTTGATTAAATATTAAACAGACAAGTAAATATTTTGTAAATATCTATTTAATTATAGTCTACCTAATTTAGCCTTTACTTGTTTTGGCTCTCATTGATGTACAAGGTGGTGTTTACTCTTGAAATTAAAAGAAATATGTCGGTAAACAGGTGATTTGTGCACTTTATTGGAACAGACTATAACAAAGTTTGGTCAATGTATATCAATTGCATTGCTGTTACAATATGTGAGGGACCATTTCTGATGATGCTTTACCCCTATTCCTCTCCAAAACAAAATATTTGTAGACATTTATAAGTAACTTTTGAGCAAAACTGTCAAGAACCATTTTGAGTTTGTGATCTATTTTCCGGTATTAAAGGTGCTATCTCTTGAAAATCATGTTTTTATTAAATTTTGCTTTAACATTTAAAAACTACACCTTTAACTATATGCCCATAAATGATTATAGGAAATGATTTTATCTACTAGTAGAAAATACATATTTATTGGTGAATCTTTATCACAAACAGATGCTCACATATAACTTCTGATATAGCACCTTTAAGTGGTTGCAACATTGTGTAAATTTCTACTGTATTTATAATTATCTGTCCCACACTCGACCACTGGCCATGCCAGAGACTGGGTGTGGGAGAGACGTGCCTGAACCTTAATTGGATAGAGGCACGTTAATAGAGTTTACGCTGTATTTATATTGAATTCATATTTACTAAATATGCTGGTCATAATTAATAATTTATGCTGCAATTCAAAATAATCAGTTATCTTGCAGTTTTAAATTAAAAGTTTATTTAAGGGTAAATGAAACTGACACATATCCATCAAAATGTGTTATAGTCTGTTCCAATAAAGGTCACAAATCTCCTGTTTACTGACATTTTTATTTTAATTTCAAGAGTAAAAACCACTTTGTACATCAGTGAGAGCCCAAACAAGTAAATGCTAAATTAGGTAGAGTATCATTAAATTGGTATTTACAAAATATTTACTTGTCAGTTTAATATGGAAGAAATAATTGATGAAAATCATTTTTATTCTATTTCCGACACTACTTTAGTGATGAGAATCAGTTGGAATTTCATCATCGATCATCGGTTATAGTCAACTGGCATTACAACTGACTACACAATCGGTTAGAACATAAGAAGAAATTTAATTATAAGGGCCATGAACCTAGTGCCGTGTTCACTGGTATAGACCCTACAAATTGCTAATTTAACCTTTAATAACTAATTAATATACTTTTTCTTTATGTACATGCGAAAACAAAGACCAACCCCAATATATTTACGTCAATTCCATCATCTAAACTAAAGTCACAATTGCAGCTAACATTTTCCTACACAATCGATTATGGATTTTTATAACCTATCATTACATGGGTATACAGCCAATTTTCAATTATAACCATTCAATGAGGGCCAAATTTACAATGCCTGTTTACGTCTTACATGCGTTTAACTACATACATTTACATTTACAACGCCTGTTTACATCTTACATGCGTGTAACTACATACATTAACATTTACAACGCCTGTTTACGTCTTACATGCGTGTAACTACATACATTTACAAAATGCTTCGTAAACAAGCTTCGTAAATTCCGTCCTCTTGTTCTAAACAAGGAAAATGCATTTCATAATTATGTAACTTTGGTTGTTAATGGTTCCATTGGTCAGAAACATTCTAAAGCCGCACTGACTTACTGTGTCCACCAGCCATTCCTGATGACATGGAGCCGGGCAGGTAGGATGATCCAGAGAAAACAGAGTGAGTGCCGAGAGGGATGATATTTTTAACACCCGGACTCAGCGTTGGGTTTAGAGGTGGGTGGAACTTGTCTCCAGGCAGTGGCTGCAGCACGTGACCATTGTATATGCAGGAGGGTTTCTTGCAGCACTGATCCATGGGGTCGGGCTGCATCGTACAGAAGCTGGGTAGGCCAGAATATGACGGACATCTGTAAGAGAATGTTATATAAAGTAAAACATTTTCTGAGGTACAAAAAGTTATAAAGTTAAAAACTTATAAAAGGTTGTTTTGTTTAACGACTCCACTAGATCACACTGATTTATTAATCATTGGCTAATGGATATCAAACATTTGGCAATTTTGAGATACAGTCTTAGAGAGGAAACCCGATACATTTTTCCATTAGTAAGTAGCAAGGGATCTTTTATATGCACCATCCTACACAGGATAGCACATACAACAGCCGTTCATATACCAGTCATGGTGCACTGGCTAGAATGAGAAATAGCTCAATGGGCTCACCAACAGGGATCGATCCTAGATCGACTATGCATCAAGCGAGTACTTTACCACTGGGCTACATCTGAGGTAAAATAACATCCCTTCAAACTGAGGTTACTGGTTATTAGTAGTTCACACTGTTTGCACAAACTGCTTCATGAACTTGTTTTTTTTACTGTAGTAACGTTTTCCATTTATTAGAATGACATTTTTAATCGGTTACATGGTTTACAGTGAATTTCTGGTGGAATTTTTTTAGAATAAAAGTAAAATGATGATTGTTATATAAATAAAAAATTTAAGCTGTAATTTAAAGGTTGTCTTTGTATGTTTTTTGGTATGTTTTTTGGTATGTTTTTTAGTCAAATATGATTTAATTCTCATTTCCTGAAAGAAATTTAGTTAAAGTTTGTTTTGTATAATGACACCACTAGAGCACATTGTTTTATTAAGCAGTGGCAATTAGATATGTCAAAAAGATTTGATAATTCTGACATAATATGTAGTCGTAGAGTAAACCTGTAACATTTTCCCATTAGCAGAAAAGGATCTTTTCTATGCACTTTAAAAACTTTTTTTTCTTGATTACTCTACTGAAATAAAAGAATATCCTACTTTCAGTGTCAAGTGCTCGCCTGAGATGCTTGCGTCACAGGATCGTATCAGTTTATCCATTCAACTGATTGGGTTTTTTCTCATTCCAACCAGTGCACCACAACTGGTCAAAGGTCATGTAATGTGCTTTCCTGTCTGTGGGAAAGTGCATATAAAAGATCCTTTGCTGGTAACGGAAAAATCTATCAGGTATCCTTTGATGACTACGAGTCATAAATACCACGAGTCATAAATACCACATGTTTGACATCCAAATAATTAATCAATATGCTCTAGTGGTGTAGTTAAACAAACAAACTTTTACTTTTGTTTTGTTGTCTGTCTTTTAGTTTTGTATTTTATTCTTAGTGATTTTATTGATTAAAAATACAATACTGCTACATCTGTCACATTTTTAATATTAGTATCTTGTTCACATTGATTTCTCACACACACACATGCACACACACACACACACATGCATGCATGCACACACGTACACACAAACACACACACACAAGGAATGTCAATTAAGATGCAGATCTATCAAAAGTGTAGTACATGTATATGTGTTACATTGGAACAATGACCGCTCCCTATTATACTAAAAGACAATGAGTGGTCCCCTTGTTTGAATACATGTTTACTGCACATGCACACTTCAATAAAGTATTATTTAGTAGTTTGCCCACCATGTTTTTATGATTTTGTTGAAAAGTTTTCAAGGTAACAATTTACCACAAAAAGTGGACAAGCAGTGTTTAAAGCATATTTAATGGAAGGAATGGTGGAACGTTTTATTAAATGACGCACTCAACACATTTTAATTATAGGCTTACATGGCATCACACATATGGTTAAGGACCACGCAGATAATGAGAGAGAAAACCCATTGCCATCACATCACACAATGGTCTACTCTTTCCGATTAGCAACAATTTGTTTTATATGCAGCATCCCACAGGCAAGACAGTACATACCACCACCACCATTGTTTTATCAGTTGTGGAGCACAGGCTCGAATGAGAAATAGCCTAACTGACCTACCAACGGGGATTGATCCTAGACTGTGCATCAGGCTCTTTATCAGCTAGGAGACAGGACATAGCCAAGTGGCACATCAGTCGCCTGAGGCGCAGTCAATCTAGGATCAATCCCCATCGGTGGGCTTATTTCTCATTCTAGCCAGTGCACCATGACTGGTATATCATTAGCTATCCTGTCTGTGGGATGGTGCATATAAAAGATCACTTGCTACTAATGGAAAAATGCAGCAGGTTTCCTCTCTTAAGACTAGATCAAAATTACTAAATGTTGGACATCCAACAGCCAATGATGAATAAATCCGTGTACTCAAGTAATAAATCAGTGATGTCGTTAAACAAATCAAACTTTAACTTTACCAATGATGGGGTGGGATGTAGCCCAGTTGTAAATGCTCCAGTGATGTGACGTATTATATGTCCCGTTTAAACGAACACTCACCTCAAGTCACAGCGGTAGTTGTTCATCTTTGGGTCAAGACAGTTACACAGATACTGGCAGCCATCATTCCACGTCTGACCTTGGAAGTAGACTTTCCCATCTGTGTACATACACATGTCTGCAATTAAAAAGAACAAAAGAAACCTATGACATTTTTCAGCAAATGATATCTCTGAACAGTACAAAACAAAGTCCAGAGGACATTAAACATTAAAATATTCACAGAATCCCTCTATATATATTTCTATATGGCTATCTGGGTGTAATATATTGTTGTACAGACTCTTGGCCAAGAGAGAAGAAACCTGCTGCCTCCAAATAGGCTACTCCAAACGAAAATCAGCAATGGATCTTTTATATGCACTTTCTCATAGAAAAGACAGTACATACCATGACTTTTCATGTAACAGTCATGGAGTAACGGTTGGGATGGTAAAATACCCAAGTCCATTTCAGGCGAGTGCTCTACCACTGAGCTACATCCTGTCCCTTAGATTATAATGACTAAATTTTCATAATTATTTAATTATAATATGTATTGGTATTAGCAATTGTTTTGATTTTCATTGTTAATTAAACAGTGTCTTACTTGGTGGTTTGGCTGATGTTGGTACTGGTGTACCAGTGTGGGATCCAAACTTGGTTACCGGGGTCATAGGATGACCACTTCCTTGAGGGCCAGTCAGCCCACCAGGGCTGATGTGTAGTGGTGGTGTGCCAGTGTGGGATCCAAACTTGGTTACCGGGGTCATAGGATGTCCACTTCCTTGAGGGCCAGTTTTCCCACCAGGGCTGATGTGTATCGGCGGGGTACCAGTGTGGGATCCAAACTTGGTTACAGGGGTCATAGGATGTCCACTCCCTTGAGGGCCAGTTTGCCCACCAGGGCTGATGTGTATCAGTGGTGTACCAGTGTGGGATCCAAACTTGGTTACAGGGGTCATAGGATGTCCACTCCCTTGAGGGCCAGTTTGCCCACCAGGGCTGATGTGTATCAGTGGTGTACCAGTGTGGGATCCAAACTTGGTTACAGGAGTCATAGGATGTCCACTTCCATGAGGGCCAGTTTGTCCACCAGGGCTGATGTGTAGTGGTGGTGTGCCAGTGTGGGATCCAAAATTGGTCACCGGTGTCATAGGATGTCCACTCCCTTGAGGGCCAGTTTGCCCACCTGGGCTGATGTGTATTGGCGGTGTTCCTGTATGGGTTCCAAACTTGGTGATAGGTGCTTGTGGTGTAGGAGAGCCTCCAGGACCTGTCACAGTGAATGGGGAGACAGGGAATGGATTTGGAGTCGGGGTGAAGATACTCGGGTCACACTCAGCAACTTTGCAGCATGTGTTGTGTGGATCCTGAACCATTCTGCACTGAGGAGGCACGAAGTAGTACTTTGAACAGCTACAACAAATAATAATAGTACTTTGAACAGCTACAACAAATAATAATAGTTCTTTGAACAGCTACAACAAATAATAATAGTACTTTGAACAGCTACAACAAATAATAATAGTACTTTGAACAGCTACAACAAATAATAATAGTACTTTGAACAGCTACAACAAATAATAATAGTACTTTGAACAGCTACAACAAATAATAATAGTTCTTTGAATAGCTACAACAAATAATAATAGTTCTTTGAACAGCTACAACAAATAATAATAGTACTTTGAACAGCTACAACAAATAATAATAGTACTTTGAACAGCTACAACAAATAATAATAGTACTTTGAACAGCTACAACAAATAATAATAGTACTTTGAACAGCTACAACAAATAATAATAGTACTTTGAACAGCTACAACAAATAATAATAGTTCTTTAAACAGCTACAACATATAATAATAGTACTTTGAACAGCTACAACATATAATAATAGTACTTTGAACAGCTACAACATATAATAATAGTACTTTGAACAGCTACAACAAATAGTAATAGTACTTTGAACAGCTACATGTACAACAAATAATAATAGTACTTTGAACAGCTACAACAAATAATAATAGTACTTTGAACAACTACAACAAATAATAATAGTACTTTGAACAGCTACAACAAAACAATTATAGTACTTTCAACAGCTACAAGAAATAATAATAGTACTTTGAACAACTACAACAAATAATAATAGTACTTTGAACAGCTACAACAAACAATAGTACAATTATAGTACTTTGAACAGCTACAATAAATAATTTAGTACAAGTATAGTACTTTGAACAGCTACAACAAATAATAATAGTACTTTGAATAACTACAACAAATTAGTACTTTGAACAGCTACAACAAACAATAGTACAATTATAACACTTTGAGTTTACGTTTTAAATCCATACCAACTCAAATATAACAAATATAAAAATATTTTTATATATATATATATTCATGCAATTCACAATCTAACTAGTATCGGTGTATCAACCACAACTCATGCCATGGGCTAACAAACAGTACTGAGTACACCTACTTTATGGCTAAAAATTACTGGAATGTACACAATATCGTTTTTTTATGTTTATTCTTAAATTATTATCTTATCTCATCTTATCTTATCTTATCTTATTTATTATTTTGTTTTATTGGGGTTTTTTGTGGGGTGGGATATATATATAATAAGAGTGATGCAAAGCTATATAATCGGAAGAAGAAAAAAAAAAAATTTCTTAACTTTTCAAAGTTAAAATTTGTATTTTTTTTTATTTAAAACCATGATACTGAACATAGTCAGTTCTGCTTGTCATCTCTCAGTGTATTACACGGGTAAGCTAGTTCAACCAACCGTTTGTCACTAACGCTCGGTATGTAGACTGGTTTTTAAGCTACACATTATACCACTTAGGGAGCCAGTCAAAAATAGTTTGCAAATGTTTAGTGAAAAATGGCTGGCTGTAGGCAGGTTAGTGTTCATTAAATATTTACATGTCTGTACATTTGTATAAACCTCTGACCCCGCTGTAGGCACGTCAGTGTTCATTAAATACTTACATGTCTGTACATTTGTATAAACCTCTGACCCCGCTGTAGGCACGTCAGTGTTCATTAAATATTTACATGTCTGTACATTTGTATAAACCTCTGACCTGGCTGTAGGCACGTCAGTGTTCATTAAATATTTACATGTCTGTACATTTGTATAAACCTCTGACCTGGCTGTAGGCACGTCAGTGTTCATTAAATATTTACATGTCTGTACATTTGTATAAACCTCTGACCTGGCTGTAGGCACGTCAGTGTTCATTAAATATTTACATGTCTGTACATTTGTATAAACCTCTGACCCCGCTGTAGGCACGTCAGTGTTCATTAAATATTTACATGTCTGTACATTTGTATAAACCTCTGACCTGGCTGTAGGCACGTCAGTGTTCATTAAATATTTACATGTCTGTACATTTGTATAAACCTCTGACCCCGCTGTAGGCACATCAGTGTTCATTAAATATTTACATGTCTGTACATTTGTATAAACCTCTGACCTGGCTGTAGGCACGTCAGTGTTCATTAAATATTTACATGTCTGTACATTTGTATAAACCTCTGACCTGGCTGTAGGCACGTCAGTGTTCATTAAATACTTACATGTCTGTACATTTGTATAAACCTCTGACCTGGCTGTAGGCACGTCAGTGTTCATTAAATACTTACATGTCTGTACATTTGTATAAACCTCTGACCTGGCTGTAGGCACGTCAGTGTTCATTAAATACTTACATGTCTGTACATTTGTATAAACCTCTGACGGCATCCAGACACTCGCACTTGTAGTTGCAGCCATCCGTCCACTTCTCGTTTTGTTTATAGGCAACTGACTTATACACGCAAACACCTAAATGCAAAGATGAAAAACATGAAAATTATAATATATGCATAATTTCAGCTTCCCACTAGAAGGTTTTTGTCATTTGTGTTTTCAAATATAAATAGTTGACCATAGGTAAATGCCTGGAAAGACAGTGACGAAAGAACAAGCATCCTCAGAGTACTGCTAAAGCAATACATGTCCCATACAGGGCCCAACAAGAGAGTGAGAGTTAAATTTGACCGGTAACAGTACTTGATAAAGCTATATATAAAATTTCATGTCAGTATTTTCAGGCATTGCAAACAAAAGTTCAGCACTTTTGTTTTCATATATCCTAAGTTCAAGGGCCAAAAATGGGTAAATCACTATGAAGTCAAACTTTATCTGTAACATTACATGATAAATCCACACACAAATTTCAGTTCAATATCTCAAGGCACTGTCAAAACAAATCTGGAAAACTATGTACAGACAGACAGAAGGACGAAAATTAAACCTATAGTGCCCTCCAGTTGTACCAGTAGGAAACTAATAAAAGAGGGTGTCTGACTGGTTAATGCCAACCTGGCCTCGGTGGTGTCATGGTTAAGCCATCGGACATACGGCTGGGTTCGCAGCCCAGTATCGCTCCCACCGAGAGCGAGTTTTAACGACTCAATGGGTAGGTATAAGACCACTACACCATCTTCTCTCTCACTAATCACTAACAACTAAATCACTGTCCTCGACAGACAGCCAAGATAGCTGAGGTGTGTGCTCAGGACAGCGTGCTCGAATCTTAATTGGATAGAAGCATGAAAATAAGTATAACGAATGAATGGTTAACGGCAACCAGACCTTACCCTTTAAGGAGAGCTATCAGTGTGGCCCCAAATCACTACCCTAAGGAGACCTATCAGTGTGGCCCCAAATCACTACCCTAAGGAGACCTATCAGTGTGGCCCCCCAATCACTACCCTAAGGAGAGCTATCAGTGTGGCCCCCCAATCACTACCCTAAGGAGAGCTATCAGTGTGGCCCCAAATCACTACCCTAAGGAGAGCTATCAGTGTGGCTTCCAATCACTACCCTAAGGAGAGCTATCAGTGTGGCCCCAAATCACTACCCTAAGGAGAGCTATCAGTGTGGCCCCCAATCACTACCCTAAGGAGACCTATCAGTGTGGCCCCAAATCACTACCCTAAGGAGAGCTATCAGTGTGGCCCCCAATCACTACCCTAAGGAGACCTATCAGTGTGGCCCCCCCAATCACTACCCTAAGGAGAGCTATCAGTGTGGCTTCCAATCACTACCCTAAGGAGAGCTATCAGTGTGGCTTCCATTCACTACCCTAAGGAAAGCTATCAATGTGGCTTCCAATCACTACCATAGCTTAGTAACTGGTTTAATGTGTCTGTATACCACTAGGGTTTCAAAAATGCCTATCCTGAGTCCGGCCTCCGATAGGATCAGGGGTCTGACTCGGGACTCACTACCCTAAGGAGAGCTATCAGTGTGGCTTCCAATCATTACCCTAAGGAGAGCTATCAGTGTGGCTTCCAATCACTACCCTAAGGAGAGCTATCAGTGTGGCCCCAAATCACTACCCTAAGGAGAGCTATCAGTGTGGCTTCCAATCACTATCCTAAGGAGAGCTATCAGTGTGGCCCCAAATCACTACCCTAAGGAGAGCTATCAGTGTGGCTTCCAATCACTACCCTAAGGAGAGCTATCAGTGTGGTCCGAAATCACTACCCTAAGGAGAGCTATCAGTGTGGCCCCAAATCACTACCCTAAGGAGAGCTATCAGTGTGGCTTCCAATCACTACCCTTTAAGGAGAGCTATCAGTGTGGTCCGAAATCACTACCCTAAGGAGAGCTATCAGTGTGGCCCCCCAATCACTACCCTAAGGAGAGCTATCAGTGTGGCCCCAAATCACTACCCTAAGGAGAGCTATCAGTGTGGCTTCCAATCACTACCCTTTAAGGAGAGCTATCAGTGTGGTCCGAAATCACTACCCTAAGGAGAGCTATCAGTGTGGCCCCCCAATCACTACCCTAAGGAGAGCTATCAGTGTGGTCCCAAATCACTACCCTAAGGAGAGCTATCAGTGTGGCTTCCAATCACTACCCTTTAAGGAGAGCTATCAGTGTGGCCCCAAATCACTACCCTAAGGAGACCTATCAGTGTGGCTTCCAATCACTACCCTAAGGAGAGCTATCAGTGTGGCCCCAAATCACTACCCTAAGGAGACCTATCAGTGTGGCTTCCAATCACTACCCTTTAAGGAGAGCTATCAGTGTGGTCCGAAATCACTACCCTAAGGAGAGCTATCAGTGTGGCCCCAAATCACTACCCTAAGGAGAGCTATCAGTGTGGCTTCCAATCACTACCCTTTAAGGAGAGCTATCAGTGTGGTCCGAAATCACTACCCTAAGGAGAGCTATCAGTGTGGCCCCCCAATCACTACCCTAAGGAGAGCTATCAGTGTGGCCCCAAATCACTACCCTAAGGAGAGCTATCAGTGTGGCTTCCAATCACTACCCTTTAAGGAGAGCTATCAGTGTGGTCCGAAATCACTACCCTAAGGAGAGCTATCAGTGTGGCCCCAAATCACTACCCTAAGGAGAGCTATCAGTGTGGCTTCCAATCACTACCCTTTAAGGAGAGCTATCAGTGTGGTCCGAAATCACTACCCTAAGGAGAGCTATCAGTGTGGCCCCCCAATCACTACCCTAAGGAGAGCTATCAGTGTGGCTTCCAATCACTACCCTAGGGAGAGCTATCAGTGTGGTCCCAAATCACTACCCTAAGGAGAGCTATCAGTGTGGCCCCCCAATCACTACCCTAAGGAGAGCTATCAGTGTGGCTTCCAATCACTACCCTAGCTTAGTAACTGGTTTAACGTGTCTGTATACCACCAGGGTTTCAAAAATGCCTATCCCGAGTCCGGCCTCCGATAGGATCAGGGGTCTGACTCGGGACTCACTACCCTAAGGAGAGCTATCAGTGTGGCTTCCAATCATTACCTTAAGGAGAGCTATCAGTGTGGCTTCCAATCATTACCCTAAGGCGAGCTATCAGTGTGGCTTCCAATCACTACTCTAAGACTGATTCAAGGAGAGTACATTTTTATAAAAGGATCAACATAAATGCTCATTATGGTAATATCTTAAATGGTTGCTATTAATCTAAGTTAGGGGAGCAATGAATCACACCCTTCAATATTTTCACAGCTAATTCTTGGCACGACATTACAGTTACAATGAATCACACCCTTCAATGTTTTCACAGCTAATTCTTGGCATGACACTAGTTACAATGAATCACACCCTTCAATGTTTTCACAGCTAATTCTCGGCATGACACTAGTTACAATGAATCACACCCTTCAATGTTTTCACAGCTAATTCTTGGCACGACATTACAGTTACAATGAATCACGCCCGTCAATGTCTTCACAGCTAATTCTCGGCATGACACTAGTTACAATGAATCACACCCTTCAATGTTTTCACAGCTAATTCTTGGCATGACACTACAGTTACAATGAATCACGTCCTTCAATGTTTTCACAGCTAATTCTCGGCATGACACTACAGTTACAATGAATCACACCCTTCAATGTTTTCACAGCTAATTCTCGGCATGACACTACAGTTACAATGAATCACACCCTTCAATGTTTTCACAGCTAATTCTCGGCATGACACTACAGTTACAATGAATCACACCCTTCAATGTTTTCACAGCTAATTCTCGGCATGACACTAGTTACAATGAATCACACCCTTCAATGTTTTCACAGCTAATTCTTGGCACGACATTACAGTTACAATGAATCACGCCCGTCAATGTTTTCACAGCTAATTCTCGGCATGACACTAGTTACAATGAATCACACCCTTCAATGTTTTCACAGCTAATTCTTGGCATGACACTACAGTTACAATGAATCACACCCTTCAATGTTTTCACAGCTAATTCTCGGCATGACACTACAGTTACAATGAATCACGTCCTTCAATGTTTTCACAGCTAATTCTCGGCATGACACTACAGTTACAATGAATCACGTCCTTCAATGTTTTCACAGCTAATTCTTGGCATGACACTAGTTACAATGAATCACACCCTTCAATGTTTTCACAGCTAATTCTTGGCATGACACTACAGTTACAATGAATCACGTCCTTCAATGTTTTCACAGCTAATTCTTGGCATGACACTACAGTTACAATGAATCACACCCTTCAATGTTTTCACAGCTAATTCTTGGCATGACACTACAGTTACAATGAATCACGTCCTTCAATGTTTTCACAGCTAATTCTCGGCACGACACTACAGTTACAATGAATCACACCCTTCAATATTTTCACAGCTAATTCTCGGCACGACACTACAGTTACAATGAATCACACCCTTCAATGTTTTCACAGCTAATTCTTGGCACGACACTACAGTTACAATGAATCACGTCCTTCAATGTTTTCACAGCTAATTCTCGGCATGACACTACAGTTACAATGAATCACGTCCTTCAATGTTTTCACAGCTAATTCTCGGCATGACACTACAGTTACAATGAATCACGCCCGTCAATGTTTTCACAGCTAATTCTCGGCATGACACTACAGTTACAATGAATCACGTCCTTCAATGTTTTCACAGCTAATTCTCGGCATGACACTACAGTTACAATGAATCACGCCCTGCAATGTTTTCACAGCTAATTCTCGGCATGACACTACAGTTACAATGAATCACGCCCTGCAATGTTTTCACAGCTAATTCTCGGCATGACACTACAGTTACAATGAATCACGCCCTGCAATGTTTTCACAGCTAATTCTCGGCATGACACTACAGTTACAATGAATCACGCCCTGCAATGTTTTCACAGCTAATTCTCGGCATGACACTACAGTTACAATGAATCATGCCCTGCAATGTTTTCACAGCTAATTCTCGGCATGACACTACAGTTACAATGAATCACGTCCTTCAATGTTTTCACAGCTAATTGTTGGCATGACACTACAGTTACAATCAATCACGTACACATTTTGCACCCATACAGTAATTTGTTTTATTAAGAACTACATGACTGCTGTTTTAACATAAATCCTTGTTTACATGTAGTTTCTACTTTTACCGAAAAGTGACAGCACATTACAATAATGGTATTCTGTAGTTAATTATGCAATGAATACATCAGATGGATTAATTTCTAGTTCTTTATTATAAAACTAAAAATAGTGAAAAATTACATTTATAATTATAATAGTGTCCCTTTAAACAAAAGCTTAGTTGTTCACTATATTACCATCTTGTTGGTTTAAGCTACAAGTTACGAAGATTGCTAAAAGATATTAAAATACTTTGCGTAAAATTTGAACCCTTTATTTTTATGTGTGTACGGCAGACTACATACCTCCGAATCCTGAAGTTCCGCCGCTGTTCATTCCCAATGGATGATTCCCAGAGCCGCTGGATCCCTGGAAAGATCCAGGCACTCCTGTTGGAAGCAGAACTGGCGCCGGTGTTGTTCCTGCAGTGGGTGTTCCGGTGTGGGTACCAAACACTGTACCAGGGGTCTGCGGGCCGCCGGTGGAATTGATTGCAGGTGGGACTTTCGGTGTGATCACGTGCGCTGGAAGGTTGTTACAGTTGGGCACCAGACAACACGAGTCAGAGGGGTCAGTCTGCAGCATGCAAGTAGGCGGGAGGTTCGGAAAAGTGGAACACCTTCAATTTGACAGGTATGACATTATCATTTATTAAATCATGCATATTATAGATCATTTCCAGTAGGTCAATATTAAGTCATGTATGATTCCAGTTGAGATCATAATGCACTCCTCTATGGTTAAAATTAACAGTCACCCAATAGCCCAAGGCAATCTTTATTGCCTATGGGTGCCTATTAATTTTATATAGATAGTCCATCAATTTTATTAAAACATTTTACATTTTCCCCTCATGACTTGTCCAATATAACTTATGCCAAATTTTTTTTTTATCAGTTGTAACATGTTAAGAGTTTGATGGAAGATATAGTGGACAGGGAAAAATTAATTTAAAAAGAATTTCCAGTAATGACACGTTCAATGTGATAGTTTGAGGCTAATTAAATTGTCCTTGTAATCGCATCTAAAGTAATTGCATAATCCTTTATAATACTGGCAGATTTATAAAAGTACATTAGAATCATAGTTTCAAAGCAATACCTCTCTTTGCAAGTATATCGTCCAGTAGAGAATAATGGCAAATTTACATGTATAAGAACAGACTAGAATCATAGTTACAAAACTATACCATTATTTACATGTGTATCGTCCAGTACTGAATATTGGCAGATTTATACGAATATATTAAAATCCAAAGCTATATACCTTTCTTTACAAGTGTATTGTCCAGTACTGGAGTCATCGCAGGCACAGATTTGTTTGCAGCCATCTGACCACGTCTGACCTTGTCTGTAGTAAACGCCTTTGTACACACAAAATCCTGGACAAAAGAACAACAGTATAGAATGTAGTCTTTTTTATGATATGTTCAAGATATAAAAATATTCTGGCCAGTGTGGTTACCATGCCTAGTCCTAGAACCTATAGCAGGTTCATCAAAATAAGCCAGCACCTGGTGAATTTCATCAAGTGTTGTATCCTGTTTTACACATAATGCTACAGCTTAATTACACTGTCTAGTGAGTGGGGTGCTTTTAACATAACTACCTACTTTGAAGAAGAAGCCTCCTACTTGAAAAATAATGGAAACCATGGAAAGCTGTTGCATGTTGAATGTCACTGAATAACAGTCTCTGATCACAGTTTCTTAGAGTGGGGGAGGGGGTGGGGAGTACCCGGTATGTTAAATAATAACACACAGGTTTAGAAAATTTGTTTTGTTTAATGACACCACTGGAGCACATTGATTAATTAATCATCAGCTATTTGATGTCAAACATTTGGTCATTCTGACTCGTAGTCATCGTAGAAAACCCGCAACATTTTTTCTAATGCAGTAAGAGATCTTTTATATACACTTTCCCACAGACAGGAAAGCACATACTATGGCCTTTACCCAGTTGTTGTGCACTAGTTGGAATGAGAAAAAACCCAATCAGCTGAATGGATCCACCGAGGTGTTTTGATCCTGCGTTGCAAGCATCTCAAGTAACCACTCAGCTGACTAAGCTAAATTCCCTACAGGAATATTTCACTTTCCACCTAACCATGAAACAGTCCCAATACAGTTTATAACTGTTCAAAGGGACTATACCTTGATTCTGTAATGGATTCTTGTTGGGTTTATTAGATGGAGGTGTCTGAAATCCTGGGACCAGTGTTGTGCCCATGCCGGGACCAAGACTTGGCAGAAGATGTGGATCTGGTGTTGGAATGCCACCAGGGAACGGCGTTGGATGTTGGAAGTCACAGAACGGGGTCTTGCAGCACGGGTTCTTGGGGTCAAGTAGTAGCACACACTGTTTCGGAAGGTTGGGTATCCTTGGACATCTAAAATATAATAAAATGTAATAAGGCCAAACCAAATAATAGTTGTAGTTCCAATTACCTGACTATCCCTAGTAAAACCGTGCAACCCTAACGTTTTTAAAGAAAAGAAAAACAAATGCCTACCAACCAACAGGTCTATATTAATATCACCAACGAGCAGATGGTTTTTTTAACTTTTGCAGAATATTCAATTGAGAATTAAAATGCATTTGGTTCGCTTCTGAATCAAGTCTTTAAAAAATGTTTATACAATATTCCCACCTACATGTGAACTTAAATAATTTGCCTCAAAACAGAGGAAAAAGATTTGAGCCTACCTACCTACCTACCTACCTACCTACCTACCTACCTACCCTAATTTTTCTGGCTTATGTAATCAGAATCACGCGTAATATTCTGTTTGGCCTAATAAAATGTAATGTGATATAATAATAAACTGTTTAAAACAAATTAATCTTCAATTATATTTTAAGCAATACCTAAGTGCTGAACATTTTTATTTGGAAAGATATCTAAACAGACAAAAAGAACACACAAATATTCCATTTTCAGAAGATGACCATTATGGACAATAATGTATGTATAGTTGTGAGTAATGTCAAAAACGGGAAGAATAAATCATACAACAGTGGATTCAGGTTTCATAATTTGATTACCCATATGGTTAAAAATATCTTGGTTCATATCAAAGAATTACGTTCCACTAGAATGCCAGGTGAAACGTAACACTTTAATGTTACCAGATCGTAAACCAAATGAGATCAATGATATAAACTAAAATTGATTATGGGTAATAAATAGGATATTAAGTGTCCTCTAAGTCCTTATGAAATCGTTTTTATTGATCTGCTAAAGCTTGTGACAAATGTAAATTATTTCACTTGGGACATAAACAAGATACGAAATGGAAGCTTGTTTCATATCCTATAATTGTGGCACATATTATGCATATACTTTCACAATTATTGTACAAACATATTGGGTAGTAAAGACAGTCCTCATGAATACCACTCAGTTCAGATAAACTTACAACAATAATAATATTGCAAACACAAAACATCAACAGTATTTTCTACGAAATTCATCAGACCATCTACTGAAGTGATAGTGACGGTACAAACTTTTCTGAACACTTGTATCGGCCAGTCATATCATCAAGACACTCGCAGTCATAGTCACATCCATCGGTCCAAGTCTGACCCTTGGCATACACAACACCCCTGTACAAGCAGCCTACAACAGAAAACAAAAAACAGTTAAAATATGTTTTGCTCAACACCACCACTAAAGCACATTGTTACAATGGTTATTTACTACTGGATACTGGTCTCGGTGGTGACATGTTTAAGCCATGGGACATAAATAGGGCTGGCAGGTACAGGGTTCGTAGCCCGGTACCGGCTCCCAACCAGAGCAAGCTTTAATCACTCAGTGGGTAGGTGTAAGACCACTACACCCTCTTTTCTTTCACTAACCACTAACATCTAACTCACTTCCAGGACAGACAGCCCAGATAGCTGAGGTGTGTGCCCAGGACAGTGTGCTTGAACCTTAATTGGATATAAGCATGGAAATAAGTTGAAATGAAATACTACTGGATATCAAACATTTAGTAATTCTGACATACAGACTTAGAGAAAACCTGCAACATTGTTTTATTAGCTGTACGGGATCTTTTATATGCACTTTCCCACAGACAGGACAACACATACCACGGTCTTTGATATACCTGTTGTGGGGCACTGGTTGGGACAGGGAAAAACCCGATTAGAGAATGGATCCACCAAGGGGATTTGATCCAAGGACCTGAGACAAGCACTCTACCAACTGAGCTAGATTCCTCCCCACAACACATCACAAATGTAGCCAACAACTGTAGCTTTGTGAACAAGCATTCTGATGATACTGCTAAGGCAATACATATCCACTACCAGGCTCAACACATTTTTGTATCTCCTAAGTTCAAGGGCCATAAATCTGTGATAAATGGGTAAATTGCCATGAAAATCAAACTTGATCTTTAACAGCTCAATATCTTGAGGCATTGCAACAAACAAAAAAAGTCTGGAAAACTAATTTTCGTATCTCCTAAATTCAAGGGTCATAACTCTGTCAAAAATGGGTAATAAAGATTAATATAATATCCATTAGGTGTTCTTATAACAAGGAGCCAGTTGTTAGCTTAACCAGAGGTTAACGGACATCTTCAAAACCAAGGACTGAACCAGTATAAATAATCATTGAAAACAATGTTGAAATGTGGTTTAGAACAACCAATGGCATCCACAACAACCCCCGTAATTTAGAAAATGTCTACAGCTAAAGAAAATGACGTCAGAAACCCCACAGCGATCTCCATGCCACTGCCAATTGCTGAGGGCAATTGCAAGGGTGGCATACATAATCAAATCTAAAGTTTATTTTGTATTTGTCCAAAAACAAAAAACAAAAATATTAGACTAACCTGACATTAATTTAACTATGCAGGCATCCGAGAATTGAAAATTTGCATAAATCATTTATGGGTTACGCAAAACAAATTCAAGTAAACCATTTCACTTTTACCTAACCCATCATGATCATATATACATATACACATGTAAATGATGTTATAAATGCAATGAACACATGAAAAATGGGTTACGCAAACTACCCTGGGTTACGCGATGCACGAACGAAAAAAATCGCATTCGCTATTTTCCGAGGCCTGCTATGCACTGAACAACTGGATCCAGGTTCTCACCTTTACTTGGAGCTTTCGTTGGTGACTGCCCAGGCCCTGGTGATGGTGAGAGAAGAGGCGATGGTGTTGGTATTTTCCCAATACCCGTGATCACGCCTGTGGCCGGCGTGATGCTGATGTAGCCGGGAGTGGGCGTCACGCCCGGTTTAGGGGTCGGGAAGGGACACTCCGGCATCTGGCAGCATGATGGGTCCCGCGGGTCTGGAACCATCATGCAGTTGGCAGGGATGTTTGTGAAGTGTGCGCATCTACAAAAAAAGTGAAAGTTTGTTTTGTTTAACGACACAACTAGAGCACACTGACTGATTAATCATTGGTAATTTTGACACATAATCTTAGAGATGAAACCTACTACATTTTGTCATTAGTAGCAAACAATCTTTTATATGCACTACCCCACAGACAGGATAGCACATACCACAGCCTCTGATATACCAGTTGTGCACTGCCAGGAGAAATAGTCCAATGGGCCCATCTATGGGGATCAATCCCAAACTGACCACATATCAAGCTCGCGTTTTACCAATGCATGGGTGGAGAATTACAAGGTTCTATGTGCACAAAACCTCATTTTGAGAAATCGCCACTTGAAGTTTGGAGCTGCCATATCTGAGTCATAGAGAGGTCTTTGCATTAGTTTTAATATAACAACTGTGTCTTACAATACCATATTCTAGGACTGTTTACTATGTAGATCATTTTTATTTCTAACAAATAGGATGGATAACTCATTTTTTGGAAAATTGTAGATAGAACCTTGTCCCCTGATTTAATAGAAATGCTGGCACTGATGCTGTATATAAATATGGAGGGATTACCTTTCCTGACATCTGTAATGGCCGGTGACTGCATCCTCGCACTTACAAATGGCATTACAGCCATCATACCACTGCTGATCCTGCCGGTAGTTCTGGTTCTTGTATGTACAAACTGGGTGAGAATTAAAACAGAAGAAAAAAGAGGGACATCAGTGGTATGGTCAGGTAAAATTTGACTGGTACCATTGTGTTTAACCATATCACATACATTTAACTTTAGGAGCAAAAACCAGTCTGGTAAGTGATTGTGATCCTGAACAGGCCTGTAGAACCCCTTAACAAAGATATCATGACAAATAAAGATTCTTTTAATGGCCTTAAGTACTTTTTTTTCTATTTTCACTTCTGGTTTTTTAGTGTAACTTTTCAAGAATAAGTTAGTTTGTTTTGTTTAACGACACCAGTAGAGCACACTTTTATTTATTAATCATCGGCAGTTAAACATTCAGTAATTGTGACTTAGTCTTAGAGCGAAAACCTGCTACATTTTTCCATTAGTAGTAAGGGATCTTTTATATGCACCATCCCATAGACAGGAAAACACATACCACAGCCTTTGATATGCCATCAAAATAACATAGCTCACTTAACATCAATTTATAATCCAGTGACAGAAATAAAAGCCAATTGTTTTGAAACTGTATGTGATTTAACAACCATATACGGAAGA
This sequence comes from Gigantopelta aegis, assembly GCF_016097555.1. NCBI lineage: Eukaryota > Metazoa > Mollusca > Gastropoda > Neomphalida > Peltospiridae > Gigantopelta > Gigantopelta aegis. The sequence continues at coordinate 58,199,069 of NC_054712.1, read as the reverse complement.
CAAATGATCACATACCTTTAGCATCAGGGGCTGGTGTGGGTGTCTTCTGTGGCTGCAGGTGTGGTCCCAGATACGGCGTGGCTCCTGGATATGGCATAAAACCGATTGGCCAGGGTGTGGGTCCAAGATATGGCGTTGCCCCTGGAGACGGAGTGTAGCCAATGGGATACTTAGAAGGTCCAGGATACGGCGTTGCCCCAGGTGATGGTGTGTAACCTATTGGCCATGGTGTGGGGCCAAGGTATGGTGTTGCTCCTGGAGATGGTGTGAATCCAATAGGATATTTTGAGGGACCAGGATAAGGTGTGGCCCCAGGGAAAGGTACATATCCTACCGGCCATGGGGTCGGTCCTAGGTAGGGTGTTGCTCCCGGAGACGGTGTAAAACCAATAGGATATTTTGAAGGGCCTGGGTATGGGGTAGCTCCTGGATATGGGACATGCCCTATTGGCCAGGGCGTGGGACCTAGATATGGTGTTGCGCCAGGTGATGGAGTAAACCCTATAGGATATTTTGAAGGACCAGGGTAAGGAGTGGCCCCTGGTTTTGGCGTGTATCCAATGGGCCATGGAGTTGGTCCCAGATATGGAGTAGCCCCTGGAGATGGTGTAAAACCTATTGGGTATTTGTTAGGTCCAGGGTACGGGGTGGCTCCAGGATATGGGACATATCCAATTGGATAGGGTGTAGGTCCAAGGTATGGTGTGGCACCGGGCGAGGGTGTAAACCACATGGGGTATTTAGATGGCCCAGGGTAAGGTGTTGCATTTGGCCAGGGTGTGTATCCAATAGGATATGGTGTCGGTCCCAGGTACGGTGTAGCCCCAGGGGAAGGTGTAAATCCAATTGGATACTTGGAAGGCCCAGGGTATGGTGTGGCAAATGGGTTAGGTGTGTAACCTATCGGCCATGGTGTGGGGCCAAGGTAGGGTGTAGCACCAGGGGAAGGAGTGAACCCAATAGGGTATTTAGAAGGTCCCGGATAAGGGGTTCCACCTGGGTATGGTATTGATCCAATTGGCCAAGGTGTTGGGCCCAAATAGGGAGTAGCACCTGGAGATGGAGTGAATCCTATAGGATATTTTGAAGGTCCAGGGTATGGGGTGGCGCCAGGGTATGGAACATACCCAATTGGATAGGGTGTAGGTCCAAGGTATGGCGTTGCTCCTGGGGACGGCGTATATCCAATTGGATATTTATTGGGTCCTGGATAAGGAGTGGCCCCTGGATATGGCGTGAAACCAATGGGATACGGTGTTGGTGTTTTCGGTTGTGGTTTTGGTCCTGCATATGGTGTGGCACCAGGGAATGGGGTATAGCCAATGGGCCACGGTGTGGGACCGAGGTAGGGTGTAGCACCAGGGGACGGTGTGAATCCAATTGGGTATTTTGATGGACCTGGGTAAGGTGTTGCCCCGGGTGATGGAATGTGTCCGATGGGCCACGGCGTCGGTCCTAAATACGGGGTTGCACCTGGTGATGGTGTGAAGCCAATGGGATACTTCGAGGGGCCTGGATAAGGGGTTGCCCCGGAGCTTGGGACAAAGCCTATTGGCCACGGGGTGGGACCCAAGTAAGGTGTCGCACCAGGAGAGGGAGTGAACCCTATTGGGTATTTCGAAGGGCCAGGATAGGGCGTAGCTCCCGGGTAGGGTATGTGTCCTATAGGCCATGGGGTAGGTCCGAGGTATGGTGTGGCGCCTGGTGACGGTGTAAAGCCAATAGGGTATTTTGATGGACCAGGGTAAGGTGTTGCATTCGGCCACGGGGTGTATCCAATGGGATATGGAGTTGGCCCCAGATAGGGTGTGGCTCCCGGGGAAGGTGTGAACCCGATGGGATATTTGGACGGTCCTGGGTACGGCGTAGCACCCGGCTTAGGAGTGTAACCAATGGGCCACGGGGTGGGTCCAAGGTAGGGTGTGGCTCCGGGAGATGGGGTAAACCCAATAGGATACTTCGAAGGACCTGGGTATGGTGTGGCACCTGGTTTGGGAGTATAACCAATGGGCCATGGGGTTGGTCCAAGGTAGGGTGTTGCACCTGGCGACGGTGTAAAACCTATAGGGTATCTTGAAGGACCTGGATATGGTGTCATTCCAGGATAGGGAACATAGCCTATTGGGTAAGGAGTGGGTCCGAGATATGGCGTTGCCCCCGGTGATGGTGTGTAGCCAATGGGATACTTGCTGGGCCCAGGGTAAGGTGTAGCTCCTGGGTAGGGTACGTATCCAATTGGCCATGGAGTTGGCCCCAGATAAGGTGTAGCGCCTGGTGAGGGTGTAAAACCAATCGGGTACTTTGATGGTCCAGGGTATGGCGTGGCGCCAGGGTAAGGAGTGTAGCCAATCGGATATGGTGTAGGATTCACGCCTGGACAAGATGGCGTCTGACAACACTTGTTTTGTGGATCGTTCACCATGGTGCACTGTGACGGCAACATTGGGTACCTCGGACACCTGGAAGACAGTTAATTCATATATAAATACACCAAAAACAATAAATTACTAACATTTAATTATAAAATCAAAATAGAAAACATGTTTCTAAAAATAAGCATCAAATTCCTCATTATAATTATGAGAAAAAAGACAAAGATGACAAACATTGCGAAGTAATAGCAGTTTTTATTGTGTTGTTAAAAACAAAAAAGGCAGGAGAGAGAGACAGACAGAAAGACAAAGAGAGTGAGAGAGGGAAGGGGAAGAGGGATAGGGGTGTAGAAACAGAGACAGACTGACAGTAAGAACAAATGGTATAATGTAGATGAAACTGGGGGAACACTTGATTTATCAATTTTAGAAATTGGAATAATTGGAATCACCAACGAATTACAAAGAATTTAGTTCCGACAATTTTCTACCTACAGGTGGTGTGAACAGAATGAAAAATTGTGGATGGTAGAGTTTACATGTGTGCCCAATGCCGTGCTCACTTTTCTGGGCTGACACAATTTAATATTCATGAATGCTGAGGTTTGTATTTCATAACAACAATTAGCTGAGTTGGTATGCATGTTTTATTACTGTGATGTTACATTACGAGTTACTATACACATATATGCGGTGCTCCAAAAACAACGGAGGATACATTTTAACCAACCAATCTAGTACTTTAGGTCCAACTGAGCACCCCCTAAGTGTTATTAATTCTGTTATAAAAATGTAGAAGACTGGATGGATGGATGGATGGATGGATGGTTGGATGGTTGGATGGATGGAAAGATGGATGGATGGATGGATGGTTGGTTGGTTGGATGGATGGAAAGATGGATGGATGGATGGATAATTGGATGGATGGATGGATGGATGGATGGATGGATGGATGGATGGATGGATGGATGGATGGATGGATGGATGGACGGACAGACAGACAGATGGATGGATGGATGGAAGGATCGGTGTGTTTTGGATGGATGGATGGATGGATGGGTCGATGGGTCGATGGATGGGTGGGTTTTTGGATGGATGGGTGATGGATGAATGAATGAATGAATTTTTAACAACAATCCAGTACTGGACATAATCCAAGTGACCTAACTATTGAAGCTATATCCTCATGCACTCATAAATGACTGTCAAACGAGTAGTACATGCATTAATTAATTATAATTTTTTTTAAAGACAACAAAGTACATTTACTGCTGTGATTCCAATGTTAGTGACGTCATTGTTTCTAGTTGTAGAGGCATTCTCAGGCAGAAGGTCAACTCCTCACCTGCTCAAAGCAAAGTTTCTTTTTTAGGTATATTTTCCAGGGGACAGTGACCGTGAACCTTTGCTCACTATTCTACTCCCTCCCCCGCATACTTTCCTGCACAAACGCCCGCAACTCACATTTCCTTGCACTTGTATGCCCCAGTGTGATCATCAAGGCACTCACACGTGTAAGAACACCCGTCGTCCCACTTATCTCCCTGCTTGTAGCTCCTGCCATGGTAGACGCACTCGGCTTGAAGAAAACATATAAAGTCTTGATTAACATCACCACCAGAGCATACTGATTAATTAATCATCAGCTACAGAATATCAAAAATGGGATATTTTTAATACATAGTATTCACAGAAAACTTGGTTCATTTTTAATACATAGTATTCACAGAAAACTTGGTTCATTTTTAATACATAGTATGCACAGAAAACTTGGTTCATTTTTAATACATAGTATTCACAGAAAACATTTTTTCAATGTTAGCAGCAACGGATCTTTTATATGCACCTTTCACATAGACATGATAGCACATACCATGGCCTTTGATATGTCAGTCTTAGGACACTGGTTGGAATGGGAAAAACAATGGGGCCACCAATGAGGTTCGATCCTACAACTGAATCACCTCAGGAGAGTAATCCACTAAAGCCTGCTCCTGAACATGTTTCAGTGCCTTACATGGGCAAAGGTGTATTTAATGTTCAAGTTACCTGGTACGTAAACCAAGGTGTGGTTAATGATAATCATGTCCCTATGTCCTACATGCACTCCTTATCTTTTGTAATTATATTTTGGTGATCTACAAAACATTATATGATGATATTAATATGTCAATTAATTCACATTGCTCTGTGAACTCACATCAACTAAAGTCCATCTACACAGTTCACTTCTGGGTGAGAGTTCATTAACTATGATCCACTATAGTTTGTAAGTATGACAAATGTTGCAATTCACATATTCACTTCGAGCAATTGAGAAAGAATTAAAACAAATGATATTTTCAATGGTAAGCTCTCTGAATTGATTTGGCCAGTTATTTGGCAATATTGACAATCAACTTATGGAGGGACATGGGTGTACAGCAGAACAGGTGGCCGTTGTTAATTGATGTGGTCACAAACCAACAAAATTAGATATAAATGATTTCAATTTTGGACTGAAAATAAATGCAAATATATGTTCGCAATAGTATATATGTTCGCAATGGTATATATTGTTATTGCCAATGACAACACATTCTACTAGCAATCTTCATTTAAAATTGGGAAATGTAACATGGATTTCAATGGGAGACGACATCTCTATAGTGAGACCTGAATGTTTTGGAATGATCGTCATGTCATATTTTACCTTTCTTGGGCATGGGATTCTGCTTGTCTGGCGGCAGGCTGGACCCGGATAGTGTCCCGTACACACCCTTCAGGTAGGTATCGGGGTTGTTGGTGTTGGCAGACTTGCAGGATGGTACCTGGCAGCACTGGTCCTTGGTGTCTGTGACCAGTGAACAGCCCGGGGGGGTGCTGGTGAACTTCGGGCACCTGAAAATATATCACACCATATGTAAGGACATATCTAGAATTTTTCACATTAGGGAGGGATCAGGTATATATTCACACCCATATATAAAACTGTATTAAGCCAAGTAATCATTAAAACAAAACCTAGCAGAGCCATCAGGCTTAAAGTAATTATGGTTTTCGGGTTTTTGTCTGAATGAAGGAGGCGCCGGCACACCACCCTTACTTGTTTGGATTTGCTATATATTGTATGTTTATAATGTCTGTAGCACTTATCAGGATTCAGAACTAAAACCTTATTAATACACTCAGGAACTTGTACAGTAAATATTGAACAAAAACATATGCAAGATCATGTGAAAAACTTAATGTTGGAATCATAAAATTATGTGTGGTTAAAAGCTCAATTTAAAAAACAAATAAAAATTCAAGATATATTTCCAACATACATGTAGCTATTAATCAAAATCTACCCCAATTAAACAAGAGTGTTATTATTTACAATCATAGAAACATTTATTCATTCATTCATTCGTTCATTCTGTTCATTCATTGTATGTCTATTCATTTGTCTGTCTGTGTATCTATTTATTTGTTTGTTTGTTTGTTTGTTTGTTTGTTTGTTTATTTATTTATTTATTTATATCTGAACAAAAATTATCAAGTAGGTAGACAAATGTAAAAACAAAAATGTATCTGACTTTAGTTGTCACACCTGTCGTCACAGTTTATATGGCCGGTTATTGCATCCTCACATCTGCAAACCTTGTCACAGCCATCGTTCCAACTCTGTCCCTGGCGGAAAGGAATTCCGTTGTAAACACAGAACTCTAAAAACAAATAAACAAAGCACTGATCAAATGATATACTCTCACTTATCTTTCTGGAGTTTTGTCTGCCACAGAATAAATCCTTACAAAACATAGCGAAGATGCAGAGCTCAAAGGTCAAGTCCAGACACTAACAATACGGAAACATCATTCAATTAGGTTTTTTGTTTTTTTAAATTTAGACTTTAAAATCGAGTTCTAAGCTCAGAATCAAAATGTTTTATAAACAGATTCTGTATGCTGCTACAGATATTTTGTTAATAAATTAAATGAAACAACATGCAATGTAAAAGTAAGACAACTGCAGAATTTGTACATTGGATTGGCATAGAATTATACGTATTAGCTTTAGCAAAATCAAATATTAGCATAGAATTATACGTATTAGCTTTAGCAAAATCAAATATTAGCATAGAATTATACGTATTAGCTTCAGCAAAATCAAATATTGGCATAGAATTATACGTATTAGCTTTAGCAAAATCAAATATTAGCATAGAATTATACGTATTAGCTTCAGCAAAATCAAATATTGGCATAGAATTATACGTATTAGCTTTAGCAAAATCAAATATTAGCAGTAGTGATGTTCCAATGATCGATTACAATCAAAAGTTGATCGGGTTGGCTTTTACAATGTTATAATTCAAAGCCTTCTTATGGTCATACATTGCTAACCGATTGTGTAATCAAAAGTTGATCGGGTTGGCTTTTACAATGTTATAATTCAAAGCCTTCTTATGGTCATACATTGCTAACCGATTGTGTAATCAAAAGTTGATCGGGTTGGCTTTTACGATGTTATAATTCAAAGCCCAGTATACATTGTAGTTTTAATCATTTCTTCATATCCTCGCTAATATTTCATAACTTACAGTATTTTACTTCCTAAAATAATTAATGAATCATCGGCTATTGGATGTCAAACATATGGTAATTCTGACATGTAGTCATCAGAGAAAACCTGCTAAATTTTTCCTAAGGCAGCAAGGAATGTTTTATATGCACTTTCCCACAGACAGGAAATCACATACCACGGCCTTTGTCCAGTTGTGGTGCACTGGTTGGAACAAGGTGGTTCGATCCTGCGATGCAAGCACCTCAAGCGAGGACTCAACCGACTGAGCTAAATCCCACCTGTACTTCCTACTGAAGCGAGATTATGACAGTGACAACCACTCACCTAGGGGAGGGCTCTGTGTAGGGTGCCCCTACTTCCTACTGAAGCGAGATTATGACAGTGACAACCACTCACCTAGGGGAGGGCTCTGTGTAGGGTGCCCCTACTTCCTACTGAAGCGAGATTATCACAGTGACAACCACTCACCTAGGGGAGGGCTCTGTGTAGGGTGTTCCTACTTCCTACTGAAGCGAGATTATGACAGTGACAACCACTCACCTAGGGGAGGGCTCTGTGTAGGGTGTCCCTACTTCCTACTGAAGCGAGATTATGACAGTGACAACCACTCACCTAGTAGAGGGCTCTGTGTAGGGTGCCCCAATGGTCCGGGTGAGGCCTGCGGTGTCGGGTTCTGGCCTGGTTTCGGAGTCGGCTGGTTGCAGTCTGGTTTCTGGCAGCACGGGTTGCTGGGGTCAAACACCATGCGGCAGTAGTATGGCAGGTTGGGGAAATGTGGACATCTGTTAGGTAAAATATACAAGTTTATAGTGTGCAGGAATATTATACCACGACACTGCATAACGGTCAAGTGGTATATATATCTTTCACAGCATAAATGAGTGCAATAAATAAGATGGTATGTGCTTCTATATTTATTACATACCACATTTGTTTATTATGATTAACCAAATTTGTATTAAATAACACAACTTACTTCAGTGAGTTAGTTAGTTGAATTTTGAGGAATTAACAGAACGTTGAGCGTCTTAGCTAGGGACATGACATCATTTGAGTGAAGACGTAACTATGCACTGTGCTGTGATAGAAGGATAAAAGAAAGTCTAGTAAGGCTGGCTTTTTTATCCTATCCTGGACGGAGGAACCGGCTGAGGCCGACACCTGTGCCCAGGACAGGCGTGCACTACAACAGCTTGTTCTGAACGTGCACGTTAACTTCTCTGACCTGACCTGCTGGCTTTTCATATATACGTCATCCTTCATCCGTAATACGTCATTTGTCCGTTTGATATGTGACATTTGTTGTACATGAAAACTCTTTCCATAGACACGATTTCACGGACCGATGGGTTATTTTAATGCATGCTTTTAATCACTGTACCGCAAAAATTGGCAAAAGCCTGATGAGTATGACGTGATTGCGGGCAATTCCAGGTCCATCATAGTACATTGTACGCAAAAACCCCACAACAGGTAGCGATTGAAACAGATTCTGATGACATGTGACAAACACTCACGGACATATGGAAAGGGTACAAGAAGTTTAGCAGACAAGCATTCTTGCATGTGACAGATGACGGACGTGAAAATCGTACATATGGAAAGGCAGCTGAAGTGTTACCTGTCTGTACACCTGTACTGCCCGGTCGTGCCATCGATACACTCACAGGTGTAGTCGCAGCCGTCCACCCACTTCTGGCCTGGCTTGTACTCACGGTTCTTGTATACACACACTTCTGTAACATTCACAACGGCAGAACTGTTACTCACAGTTTGAAAAGGCAGACATTTTTCTCTAGCAGAGTTAAAAAACTAACATTTGTTTTGTTAATGACACCAATAGAGCACATTGATTATTACTCATCGGACACTGAATATTAAACATCTAGTTATTCTGACACACACCTCACTAACATTTACAATGGCTGAACTGTTACTCTAGCACAGTTTAAAAAGTTAACTTTTGTTTTGTTAATGACACCATTAGAGCACATTGATTATTACTCATCGGACACTGAATGTTAAACATCTAGTTATTCTGACACACACCTCACTAACATTTACAATGGCTGAACTGTTACTCTAGCACAGTTTAAAAAGTTAACGTTTGTTTTGTTAATGACACCATTAGAGCACATTGATTATTAATCATCAGATATTCAATGTCAAACATCTGGTAATTCTGACATATGGTCAAGAGGAAACTTGCTACATTTTTCCATTAGAGATATTTTATATGCACCATCCCAGAGATAGGACAGCACATACCACAGCCTTTGATATGTCAATTGTGGTGCACTGGCTGGAAGGAGAAATAATACTGAAATGGAAAAAACATAATACATAGAGCTGGTATTTTTCCACTATCTTTAGGTACCAGTTGTGGGACACTGGTTGGAATGGGGAAAACCCACCGTTCATAGAAGCACGATTTTTCCATAGTATTGTACTGGAATGAGAAAACCCCCACGTCGACAGAGGATGATAGATCTTGCAACCGATCGCAACTTAGGTGATTGTTCTACCACAAAGCTACAACCTGTCGTATGTCTCTGTTAGTGTGTGAATACATTGTATTAAAAAAAAAAAAAAAAATATTTAACAACGCACTCAACACATTTTATTTACAGTTATATGGCATCAGACATATGGTTAAGGACCACACAGATATTGAGAGAGGAAACCCACTGTCGCCACTTCATGGGCTACTCTTTTCGATTAGAAGCAAGGGATCTTTTATATGCACAATCCCACAGACAGGGTAGTACATACCACAGCCTTAATATGCCAGTCGTGGTGCACTGGCTGGAATGAGAAATATTAGCCCAATGGGCACATTGTATTAAATTGCATTACTTACCTCTTGGTGTTGGACTGACTCCTGGTCCTGGGGTTGGAGTCAAGGTGAGGAGAGGAGGGAACATGGTCGATACACCTGGTCCTGGAGTCGGGGTGGGACCACCGGTCGGAGGCAGACCCTGCCCAGTGACCACGCCCACCACACCTGTTGGAATGGCCGTGTTGGTGCCATGATTGCACTGAGGAACTTTACAACAGACTGGATCCTGGGGATCAACCACCATAATACAGTTGGGAGCAATGTTCAGGTACTGTGGGCACCTGCAAGATGAAAGTTAAAAGTTAAAGTTGTGTTTTGTTTAATGACACCACAAAAGCAAACTGATTTATTAATCATCGGCTATTGCCTGTCAAACATTTGGTAATTTTTGTCATATAGTTTTGGGGCCCTCTAAAATTTAATAATGAACTTTATCACTAATGGCAATATCCAAATAAAATGAAGCACAACAAAAACAGTTCTTAATTCATACCTACCGGTAAATGTAAACAATATCAACTACAGTACAGTACTAAATTCATACCTACCGGTAAATGTAAACAATATCAACTACAGTACAGTACTAAATTCATACCTACCGGTAAATGTAAACAATATCAACTACAGTACAGTACTAAATTCATACCTACCGGTAAATGTAAACAATATCAACTACAGTACAGTACTAAATTCATACCTACCGGTAAATGTAAACAATATCAACTACAGTACAGTATTAAATTCATACCTACCGGTAAATGTAAACAATATCAACTACAGTACAGTACTAAATTCATACCTACCGGTAAATGTAAACAATATCAACTACAGTACAGTACTAAATTGCTGAAATGGTATTAAGGGAGTTTTCTCTTTATGACATTTAAATTTTATTAAATTTGCACCTGTAATTAAGATATTGACTATGAGTTTTCACCAAGTTCTCACCTGTCTGTACACCTGTAGAAACCGGTCTTGCCGTCCTCACACACACATCGCTTCTCACAACCATCGTACCAGAACTGCTTCTCACTGTAAGCGTGGCCCTTGTAGAGGCACATTTCTGAAACACCAGCACAATGATTAATGTTTGTTTCAGTTAATGACACCACTAGACCACATTCATTTAGAAGATAACCATATGGAGTGTTTAGATTTGCGGGTGTTATTGTCTATTTGATCCTACAAATGTCATTTTTGACTGAAGGTGTTAGCGGAACTAACTGTATATTTGGTATTTCTTGACAAAAAATACCTGGCTACAATCTAACTGTAGACCCTTGAATCATTAACTTGGCCTGTTCCAGTTGCTAATGACGTCACTGTCTAATGACATCATTAGCTTTCCGGGTGTTATTTTCATTTGAATATACAAAACACACTCGCCATAAGTTTACAATTATTAATCATTGGCTATTGGATGTCAAACAATTGGTAATTTCGACATATAGACTTAGAAAGGAAACCTGCTATATTTTCCAGTAGGCAGGATAGCACATACGCCTTTGATATACCAGTCGTGATGCACTGGCTGGGAAAAGAAATAACTTAATGGGTCCACCGACGAGGATCGATCTCAGACTGACCGTACATCAAGCGAACACTTTACCACTGGGCTATGTATGTCCCACCACCAAATGAATGAATTAATAAATGAATGAATGAATGAATGAATGAATGAATGAATGAATGAATGAATGAATGAATGAATGAATGAATGAATGAATGAATGAAAGGTAAATAAATTAATAAACTGATGGGTACCTTTAGGCAGTGGTTTGGGAGTTGTTAAAACTGGTGGTAAAAGAGTTGTCCCCAATTGACCGGGTGTGGCATGGGGTCCGGGTGATGGTGTCACTGCTGGTCTGGGCGTCGGCACGAGTCCTGGACACTGCGGTGTCTGACAACAGGCATCATTGGGGTCCGACACCATGAAGCAGTAACTTGGAATATTCGGATACTTGGGGCACCTAAAATATGCAGAGACAACATTTGTGTATTTATATTATGTTGTTAAAAGGATTTTTCCATAAAAGTAGCTATAATGGCCCTCTGAAAGGTATATTGGCCTGAGACAACATGGTAGCTGTAATGGCCCTCTGACAGGTATATTGGCCTGAGACAACATGGTAGCTGTAATGGCCCTCCGACAGGTATATTGGCCTGAGACAACATGGTAGCTGTAATGGCCCTCCGACAGGTATATTGGCCTGAGACAACATGGTAGCTGTAATGGCCCTCCGACAGGTATATTGGCCCGAGACAACATGGTAGCTATAATGGCCCTCTGACAGGTATATTGGCCTGAGACAACATGGTAGCTATAATGGCCCTCTGACAGGTATATTGGCCTGAGACAACATGGTAGCTATAATGGCCCTCCAACAGGTATATTGGCCCGAGACAACATGGTAGCTGTAATGGCCTCCGACAGGTATATTGGCCTGAGACAACATGGTAGCTATAATGGCCCTCTGACAGGTATATTGGCCTGAGACAACATGGTAGCTATAATGGCCCTCTGACAGGTATATTGGCCTGAGACAACATGGTAGCTATAATGGCCCTCTGACAGGTATATTGGCCTGAGACAACATGGTAGCTATAATGGCCCTCTGACAGGTATATTGGCCTGAGACAACATGGTAGCTATAATGGCCCTCTGACAGGTATATTGGCCTGAGACAACATGGTAGCTGTAATGGCCCTCCAACAGGTATATTGGCCCGAGACAACATGGTAGCTGTAATGGCCTCCGACAGGTATATTGGCCTGAGACAACATGGTAGCTATAATGGCCATCCGACAGGTATATTGGCCTGAGACAATATGGTAGCTGTAATGACCCTCTGACAGGTATATTGGCCTGAGACAACATGGTAGCTGTAATGGCCCTCCGACAGGTATATTGGCCCGAGACAACATGGTAGCTGTAATGGCCCTCCGACAGGTATACTGGCCTGAGACAACATGGTAGCTGTAATGGCCCTCCGACAGGTATATTGGCCTGAGACAATATGGTAGCTGTTATGGCCCTCTGACAGGTATATTGGCCTGAGACAACATGGTAGCTGTAATGGCCCTCCGACAGGTATATTGGCCTGAGACAACATGGTAGCTATAATGGCCCTCCGACAGGTATATTGGCCTGAGACAACATGGTAGCTATAATGGCCCTCCGACAGGTATATTGGCCTGAGACAATGTGTATTTGAATGTGACCTAGATTGTAACTAAGATTGACAGAAAATCTAATAATGACACATCATTGATGATCTGTTCTAACTGCTTAAATATCACACGTATACCAGAGACTGCAATTGAAAACGTTTTCTTTTTTTCCTTCCATTATTTAACATCTTTCACTTTTTTGTAAAATAAGAGCACAACTACTGCTTTAAGGGACAGTCCTGAGTTTGCAGCCATTGTAAGATGTTTGTGATAACAGAGCCTTGTTGGCAACTACTATTTTATACTAAATACATTTTCATGTTGAGAATATCAGTGTCTGTATATCGAATGTGTTTGAAGTCCTATATTAAAGTTTGTAGCACTCAGTTTTTACTTTAATTCGTGATATATATGTTTTTCATATGTACGAAATTATTGGGAGGTAAAATCCGGTTTGGGCTACTACAAGCATTAGGACAACAACAAACACCTTGTAAATACAGACACTGATATTTTAAATAAGAAAATGAATTTAATTTGTATGTTATATCATGGAAAAGGCTCTGTTGGTCAGAAATATTTGACAATGGTTGTAAACTCAGGACTGTCCCTTTAAGGAGCAGGTATATTTTCACCATCAGTGGGTACTGTCAACTGGCGGAGCAGGATCTACCTCAGTCTGTAAACAGGTATATTTTCACCATCAGTGGGTACTGTCAACTGGCGGAGCAGGATCTAGCTCAGTCTGTAAACAGGTATATTTTCACCATCAGTGGGTACTGTCAACTGGCGGAGCAGGATCTAGCTCAGTCTGTAAACAGGTATATTTTCACCATCAGTGGGTACTGTCAACTGGCGGAGCAGGATCTAGCTCAGTCTGTAAACAGGTATATTTTCACCATCAGTGGGTACTGTCAACTGCCGGAGCAGGATCTACCTCAGTCTGTAAACAGGTATATTTTCACCATCAGTGGGTACTGTCAACTGCCGGAGCAGGATCTACCTCAGTCTGTAAACAGGTATATTTTCACCATCAGTGGGTACTGCCAACTGGCGGAGCAGGATCTAGCTCAGTCTGTAAACAGGTATATTTTCACCATCAGTGGGTACTGCCAACTGGCGGAGCAGGATCTAGCTCAGTCTGTAAACAGGTATATTTTCACCATCAGTGGGTACTGTCAACTGCCGGAGCAGGATCTACCTCAGTCTGTAAACAGGTATATTTTCACCATCAGTGGGTACTGCCAACTGGCGGAGCAGGATCTAGCTCAGTCTGTAAACAGGTATATTTTCACCATCAGTGGGTACTGTCAACTGCCGGAGCAGGATCTACCTCAGTCTGTAAACAGGTATATTTTCACCATCAGTGGGTACTGCCAACTGCCGGAGCAGGATCTACCTCAGTCTGTAAACAGGTATATTTTCACCATCAGTGGGTACTGCCAACTGCCGGAGCAGGATCTACCTCAGTCTGTAAACAGGTATATTTTCACCATCAGTGGGTACTGCCAACTGCCGGAGCAGGATCTACCTCAGTCTGTAAACAGGTATATTTTCACCATCAGTGGGTACTGCCAACTGGCGGAGCAGGATCTACCTCAGTCTGTAAACAGGTATATTTTCACCATCAGTGGGTACTGCCAACTGGCGGAGCAGGATCTACCTCAGTCTGTAAACAGGTATATTTTCACCATCAGTGGGTACTGTCAACTGCCGGAGCAGGATCTACCTCAGTCTGTAAACAGGTATATTTTCACCATCAGTGGGTACTGCCAACTGGCGGAGCAGGATCTACCTCAGTCTGTAAACAGGTATATTTTCACCATCAGTGGGTACTGCCAACTGGCGGAGCAGGATCTACCTCAGTCTGTAAACAGGTATATTTTCACCATCAGTGGGTACTGCCAACTGCCGGAGCAGGATCTACCTCAGTCTGTAAACAGGTATATTTTCACCATCAGTGGGTACTGTCAACTGCCGGAGCAGGATCTACCTCAGTCTGTAAACAGGTATATTTTCACCATCAGTGGGTACTGCCAACTGGCGGAGCAGGATCTACCTCAGTCTGTAAACAGGTATATTTTCACCATCAGTGGGTACTGTCAACTGCCGGAGCAGGATCTACCTCAGTCTGTAAACAGGTATATTTTCACCATCAGTGGGTACTGCCAACTGGCGGAGCAGGATCTACCTCAGTCTGTAAACAGGTATATTTTCACCATCAGTGGGTACTGTCAACTGGCGGAGCAGGATCTACCTCAGTCTGAAAACAGGTATATTTTCACCATCAGTGGGTACTGTCAACTGCCGGAGCAGGATCTAGCTCAGTCTGTAAACAGCTTGCCTGAGATGCTTGGATCGAAGGATTGAATCCCCTCAGTGGACAAATTCTCTGGAGGGGTTTTCCCCATCCCAACCAGTTCCTCATGACTGGTAAATTAAAGGCTGTGGTATGTGATGACCTGTCTGTGGGATGGTGCATTTAAAAGATCTCTTGTTGCTAATGAAAAAATGTAGCAGGTTTCTTCTGATGTGTGATTTTGTCACAATTACCAAATGTTTGACATCCAAAATCTGAGGGGCAGGACTTAGCTCAGTGGTACAATGCTCGCCTGATGCACAATCGATCTAGGGTCGATCCCCGACAGTGGTACAATGCTCGCCTGATGCACAATTCATCCAGGATCGATCCCCGACAGTGGTACAATGCTCGCCTGATGCACAATCGATCTAGGATCGATCCCCAACAGTGATACAATGCTCGCCTGATGCACAATCAATCTAGGATCGATCCCCGACAGTGATACAATGCTCGCCTGATGCACAATCGATCTAGGATCGATCCCCGACAGTGGTACAATGCTCGCCTGATGCACAATCGATCTAGGATCGATCCCCGACAGTGGACCTATTGAGATAGTTTTTGTTCCAGCCAGTGCTCCACAACTGGTGTAACAAAGGCTGTGGTATACAAATGTATCTATCCTGTCTGTGGGATGGTGCATATAAAAGATCCCTTGCTGCTAATCGGAAAGTGGGTTTCCTCTCTTAATATTTGTGTGGTCCTTAACCATATGTCAGACACCATATAGCCGTAAATAAAATTTGTTGAGTTTGTCATTAATTAATTCCTTCCAAAAGCTGATGTTTAATTAATAAATGTGCTAAAAAAAAACACCTGTTTGTTTCCTTCAACTGTCTTAATGCAAGGCAACATACAATTCTTGTCACCATATAACTCTGCTTTTTTATCCCATCCCTATCAATGCAATACAGACCCATTCTATAACTTCAGCCTATTATGCGGAATAAATCTGTCTTGCATGGGCTACGAAATCAATGAATTTAACATGGGGAGTATTACGGCATTGGTAATATATGACGTCATATCAATGCTAGTTGGTTAGTTTTAGATCAATATTTTGTTATTAAAACCTTCATTACAAAAGCTGTTTTGTTAATTTGTAGGCAAACAGACCTGACAAATATGATAGTGTAGTTTATTTATGATAAAACAGTCAAATAAAGAAGTTACTTTTTCAGCCATCTTTCTTTGTTCGTGTAAAATAATGGTTTATTTATCGAATGGATGAGAGAAAAAGACTCCATCATATGCAGTCATGTGGAATAGAAAAAGTACACCCTCGGTGGTGGAAATTTAGGCCCTGGGACTTGCCAAGCCTCATCTCGGGTCGAAATTTCCACCACCTCGTGTGCACTTTTTCTATCACACATGACCACATATGATGGAGTCTATTAGTCTTCAGAGGGTAGATATAGTAAAAACTGAATGTTAAAATGACATGGGTTATTCGTGAGAGTGATGATAAAAAGTGATGCACCTTGGAACTAAAACAAAATGCATAAATCTTGCTACTGAACACTTGTGTTATTTCACTACCTTTCTGTGCACTGATACTGGCCAGTGGAGTCATCCAAGCAGACACAGTTGAGGAGGCATCCATCTTGCCACGTCTGGCCATGTGTGTACTTGATTCCTTTGTAAACACAGCTTCCTGAAATGTCACATAGACAATTTATGTATGAGTCTGAAGCTTGGTAATTAGTATGTTATTTAAATATAATAACTGTCTAGAAAGAAGCAGTTCTAAAGAAAGGTCTGCCCACAACAGAATTTAGCAACTTCTTCTTCTGCCTCCAACGGTTGTGTGAAAGTCATAGTTCTGCTGATGCTGTGAATCGGGATGTCCTCAACATCTACATCTGTTTGCCAGTTGGGCCCATTGGGCTATCTCTCGTTCCAGCTGGTGCACCACAACTGGTATATCAAAGGTCGTGGTATGTCTTATCCTGTCTATTGGATGATGCCTATAAAAGATCCCTTGCTGTTAATCGAAAAGAGTAGTCCATGAAGTGGCGACAACGGGTCTCTTCACTCAATATCTGTGTGGTCCTTAACTGACGCCATATAACCATAAATAAACTGTGTTGAGTTGCGTCATTAAAAACATTTCCTTCCTTCCTTCACTCAATATATGTGTGGTCTTTAACCATACGTCCGACGTCATATAACCATAAATAAAATGTGTTGAGTGTGTCGTTAATTAAAACATTTCCTTCCTTCCCTCAATATCTGTGTGGTCATTAACCATATGTCTGACGCCGTATAACCATAAATACAATGTGTTGAGTGTGTCGTTAATTAAAACATTTCCTTCCTTCCCTCAATATCTGTGTGGTCCTTAACCATATGTCTGACGCCGTATAACCATAAATACAATGTGTTGAGTGTGTCGTTAATTAAAACATTTCCTTCCTTCCCTCAATATCTGTGTGGTCCTTAACCATATGTCTGACGCCGTATAACCATAAATACAATGTGTTGAGTGTGTCGTTAATTAAAACATTTCCTTCCTTCCCTCAATATCTGTGTGGTCCTTAACCATATGTCTGACGCCGTATAACCATAAATACAATGTGTTGAGTGTGTCGTTAATTAAAACATTTCCTTCCTTCCCTCAATATCTGTGTGGTCCTTAACCATATGTCTGACGCCGTATAACCATAAATACAATGTGTTGAGTGTGTCGTTAATTAAAACATTTCCTTCCTTCCCTCAATATCTGTGTGGTCCTTAACCATATGTCTGACGCCGTATAACCATAAATACAATGTGTTGAGTGTGTCGTTAATTAAAACATTTCCTTCCTTCCCTCAATATCTGTGTGGTCCTTAACCATATGTCTGACGCCGTATAACCATAAATACAATGTGTTGAGTGTGTCGTTAATTAAAACATTTCCTTCCTTCCCTCAATATCTGTGTGGTCCTTAACCATATGTCTGACGCCGTATAACCATAAATACAATGTGTTGAGTGTGTCGTTAATTAAAACATTTCCTTCCTTCCCTCAATATCTGTGTGGTCCTTAACCATATGTCTGACGCCGTATAACCATAAATACAATGTGTTGAGTGTGTCGTTAATTAAAACATTTCCTTCCTTCCCTCAATATCTGTGTGGTCCTTAACCATATGTCTGACGCCGTATAACCATAAATACAATGTGTTGAGTGTGTCGTTAATTAAAACATTTCCTTCCTTCCCTCAATATCTGTGTGGTCCTTAACCATATGTCTGACGCCGTATAACCATAAATACAATGTGTTCAGTGTGTCGTTAATTAAAACATTTCCTTCCTTCCCTCAATATCTGTGTGAACCATATGTCTGACGCCGTATAACCATAAATACAATGTGTTGAGTGTGTCGTTAATTAAACATTTCCTTCCTTCCCTCAATATCTGTGTGGTCCTTAACCATATGTCTGACGCCGTATAACCATAAATACAATGTGTTGAGTGTGTCGTTAATTAAAACATTTCCTTCCTTCCCTCAATATCTGTGTGGTCCTTAACCATATGTCTGACGCCGTATAACCATAAATACAATGTGTTGAGTGTGTCGTTAATTAAAACATTTCCTTCCTTCCCTCAATATCTGTGTGGTCCTTAACCATATGTCTGACGCCGTATTACAATGTGTTGAGTGTGTCGTTAATTAAAACATTTCCTTCCTTCCCTCAATATCTGTGTGGTCCTTAACCATATGTCTGACGCCGTATAACCATAAATACAATGTGTTGAGTGTGTCGTTATTAAAACATTTCCTTCCTTCCCTCAATATCTGTGTGGTCCTTAACCATATGTCTGACGCCGTATAACCATAAATACAATGTGTTGAGTGTGTCGTTAATTAAAACATTTCCTTCCTTCCCTCAATATCTGTGTGGTCCTTAACCATATGTCTGACACCGTATAACCATAAATACAATGTGTTGAGTGTGTCGTTAATTAAAACATTTCCTTCCTTCCCTCAATATCTGTGTGGTCCTTAACCATATGTCTGACGCCGTATAACCATAAATACAATGTGTTGAGTGTGTCGTTAATTAAAACATTTCCTTCCTTCCCTCAATATCTGTGTGGTCCTTAACCATATGTCTGACGCCGTATAACCATAAATACAATGTGTTCAGTGTGTCGTTAATCAACATTTCCTTCCTTCCCTCAATATCTGTGTGGTCCTTACACATGTCTGACGCCGTATATACATAAATACAATGTGTGAGTGTTAATCATTTCCTTCCTTCCCTCAATATCTGTGTGGTCCTTAACCATATGTCTGACGCCGTATAACCATAAATACAGTGTTGAGTGTGTCGTTAATTAAAACATTTCCTTCCTTCCCTCAATATCTGTGTGGTCCTTAACCATATGTCTGACGCCGTATAACCATAAATACAATGTGTTCAGTGTGTCGTTAATTAAAACATTTCCTTCCTTCCCTCAATATCTGTGTGGTCCTTAACCATATGTCTGACGCCGTATAACCATAAATACAATGTGTTGAGTGTGTCGTTAATTAAAACATTTCCTTCCTTCCCTCAATATCTGTGTGGTCCTTAACCATATGTCTGACGCCGTATATAAATACAATGTGTTCAGTGTGTCGTTACATTTCCTTCCTTCCCTCAATATCTGTGTGGTCCTTAACCATTGTCAACACAATTACACAGCATATGTCTGACGCCGTATAACCATAAATACAATGTGTGAGTGTGTCGTTAATTAAAACATTTCCTTCCTTCCCTCAATATCTGTGTGGTCCTTAACCATATGTCTGACGCCGTATAACCATAAATACAATGTGTTGAGTGTGTCGTTAATTAAAACATTTCCTTCCTTCCCTCAATATCTGTGTGGTCCTTAACCATATGTCTGACGCCGTATAACCATAAATACAATGTGTTGAGTGTGTCGTTAATTAAAACATTTCCTTCCTTCCCTTATGTGTGGTCCTTAAACTGTCTGACGCCGTATAAATACAATGTGTTCAGTGTAATTATTTCCTTCCTTCCCTCAATATTAACCATATGTCTGACGCCGTATAACCATAAATACAATGTGTTGACCTTGTCAACACACAATGTTGTGTCGTTAATTAAAACATTTCCTTCCTTCCCTCAATATCTGTGTGGTCCTTAACCATATGTCTGACGCCGTATAACCATAAATACAATGTGTTCAGTGTGTCGTTAATTAAAACATTTCCTTCCTTCCTTCACGTTCTCCAGAGTTCACTCTTCAGAGTGGCTCCTTCTGCAAGGTCTGAATTTATCAACAAACAATCAGAATGGCAGTTTTGACGTCCTACCCAGGTTGATCATAACTTACCTACCTATCAACAGAAGTATACAGCAAAAACACAATATGTGGGTCTAAACAATTTACATAATTTGTCAACTGGATCATATATTATATATAGACCTTGTCAACACAATTACACAGCATATATACATGTGTGTAGTCTTCACCTTAATTGATTTTTAACCTCTTACCTAGTTGTCAACACAATCATATATTATATACAGCAACACAATTACACAGCATACATGTGTGTAGTCTTCACCTTAATTAGTGCATGGATTATACAGAAAATGTTGTTTTTAACCTCTTAACCTAGTTTGTCAACTGGATCATATATTGACCTGTCGTATGTTAACCTCTTAACCTAGTTTGTCAACTGGATCATATATTATATATTGACCTTGTCAACACAATTACACAGCATATGTACATGTATGTAGTCTTCACCTTAATTAGTGCCTGGATTATACAGAAACTGTAACCTCTTACCTAGTTTGTCAACTGGATCATTATGACCTGAGTTATTGTAGCAATTATTTGTGAGTTATTGTAGTAATTTGTACGCGGGTGCATTATGGGTGAAATTTAAGCAGGATACCATGAAAGATCTTAACATATGTTATAATAATGCATACCGATGGATGATCGGACAACGACGACCATACAGTGCCAGCAAGATGTTTGTCAGTCATCGAGTAAAAAGCTTTGGCGCTTTACTTCGCTCAACAGCATATTCGCTGAAGAGCAGAATCGAAACAACTTCAAACGACCTACTTGCCCACCTGCGGTGTACAACTGTGTACGTCAAATCTGTATGTGTAAATCGCTGGCACAAGCTGCTGTATATTATGTAATCAGTTTTGTATGTGATGTTTATATATGTTCTATGGATCTCTGATCTGAAATAAAAATCTATTATTATTATTATTATAGTCTTCACCTTAATTAGTTTGTGGATAATACAGAAAATGTTGTTTTTAACCTCTTACCTAGTTTGTCAACTGGATCATATATTATATATTGACCTTGTCAACACAATTACACAGCATATGTACATGTGTGTAGTCTTCACCTTAATTAGTGCATGGATTATACAGAAAATGTTGTTTTTAACCTCTTACCTAGTTTGTCAACTGGATCATATATTATATATTGACCTTGTCAACACAATTACACAGCATATGTACATGTGTGTAGTCTTCACCTTAATTGTTGCATGGATTATACAGAAAATGTCGTTTTTAACCTCTTAACCTAGTTTGTCAACTGGATCATATATTATATATTGACCTTGTCAACACAATTACACAGCATATGTACATGTATGTAGTCTTCACCTTAATTAGTGCCTGGATTATACAGAAACTGTTGTTTTTAACCTCTTACCTAGTTTGTCAACTGGATCATATATTATATATTGACCTTGTCAACACAATTACACAGCATATGTACATGTGTGTAGTCTTCACCTTAATTGTTGCATGGATTATACAGAAAATGTCGTTTTTAACCTCTTAACCTAGTTTGTCAACTGGATCATATATTATATATTGACCTTGTCAACACAATTACACACCATATGTACATGTATATAGTCTTCACCTTAATTAGTTTGTGGATAATACAGAAAATGTTGTTTTTAACCTCTTACCTAGTTTGTCAACTGGATCATATATTATATATTGACCTTGTCAACACAATTACACACCATATGTACATGTATATAGTCTTCACCTTAATTAGTTTGTGGATTATACAGAAACTGGCGTTTTTAACCTTTTACCTAGTTTGTCAACTGGATCACATATTATATATTGACCTTGTCAACACAATTACACAGCATATGTACATGTATATAGTCTTCACCTTAATTAGTGCCTGGATTATACAGAAACTGTTGTTTTTAACCTCTTACCTAGTTTGTCAACTGGATCATATATTATATATTGACCTTGTCAACACAATTACACAGCATATGTACATGTATGTAGTCTTCACCTTAATTAGTGCCTGGATTATACAGAAACTGTTGTTTTTAACCTCTTACCTAGTTTGTCAACAGGATCACATATTATATATTGACCTTGTCAACACAATTTCACAGCATATGTACATGTATGTAGTCTTCACTTAATTAGTGCATGGATTATACAGAAACTGTTGTTTTTAACCTCTTAACCTAGTTTGTCAACTGGATCATATATTATATATTGACCTTGTCAACACAATTACACAGCATATGTACATGTATATAGTCTTCACCTTAATTAGTTTGTGGATTATACAGAAACTGTTGTTTTTAACCTCTTACCTAGTTTGTCAACTGGATCATATATTATATATTGACCTTGTCAACACAATTACACAGCATATGTACATGTATATAGTCTTCACCTTAATTAGTTTGTGGATTATACAGAAACTGTTGTTTTTAACCTCTTAACCTAGTTTGTCAACTGGATCATATATTATATATTGACCTTGTCAACACAATTACACAGCATATGTACATGTATGTAGTCATCACCTTAATTAGTGCCTGGATTATACAGAAAATGTTGTTTTTAACCTCTTACCTAGTTTGTCAACTGGATTATGGTTTGGAGAGTGTCCATTGATAATACCGGGCACAGCCGTGGGCAGAGGAGACGGAACCGGGGTTGGTTTTTGTCCTGGTTTTGGTGCCGGTGTTATCCCTGGCATTGGTGTGGGGACTTTGAGGCATTGTGGGATTTGACAGCATGGATCAGCTGGATCAGCGACCATCGTGCATGATGCAGGCAGATTGTTGTAGGATGGGCATCTGAATAATAACAAACATCGCTAGCTGTGACTATACTGAAATCGGAACCATCATAGTGATGGCAATATACATATTTGCATTTCTATTTATATATTTACATTTTATGACAATGTATATATTTACATATATAGATATGTACATCGCAGTGATGGCATTAAGTCAAAACCATCACCATAGACAACAATGAAATATGAACTATAAAAGTACTGACAATTTAAAACCAGAAACAACAGTGATGACACTAAAATCAAAACCATCACAGTAATGACACTGAAATAAAAAACAAAGGAAATGACATTAAAATTATAACTACTATACTGATGACAATAAAATCAGAAATGTACAATACAGTAATGACATTGAAGTTAAAAAACCCACCACGATGGACAACAATGAAATCACCAACATCAAAGTTATGTCAATGAAATCAAAGCCATCACACTGACTTTGAAATGAGAAACATAACAGTGATGACACTGGAGTCAAAACCCATCACAACTGACTTTCAAATCAGACCCAACAGTGTTGAATATTGAAATAGGGAGCATCAGTGATGACATCAGACTATCACAGTAACATTGAATCACATGACATTGAAATCAGAACCATCACAGTGATGTCACAGAAATCAGAACCATCGCAGTGGTATCATTGAAATCAAAACCATCACAGTGATATCATTGAAATTAGAACCATCACAGTGATGTCAATGAAATCGGAACCATCACAGTGATAACATTAAAATCAGAACCATCACAGTGATGTTACAGAAATCAGAACCATCACAGTGATAACATTGAAATCAGAACCATCAGTGATGTCACAGAAATCAGAACCATCACAGTGATATCATTGAAATCAGAACCATCACAGTGATGTTACAGAAATCAGAACCATCACAGTGATGTTACAGAAATCAGAACCATCATAGTCATGTCATTCAAATTTGGAATCATTATAATGACAACAATAAAAAGAGAACAATAAAGGTGAAACTAGAACCATCAGTGACACTATTGAAATCATCACCATAACACCGTATCGGATTACATTAAAGGTGACAACGCTGAAACTAGAACCATCAGTGACACTATTGAAATCATTACCATAACACCATATCGGGTTACATTAAAGATGAACATGGTGACAACCTTCAGTGATATCATGTAGTATTTTATTAGTTAGCAGCTGTAATAAAGGTGAGTGATATTTTTAACAATTATAGCATATGCATGTCTACATTTGTGCATAATCATTAGAGCTGGGCGGTATTCAAATTTGAGGTTTGGTACTGATATCAGTATTTTTGAGGTGATTTATCTCGGTATCGGTATGGTATTCGGTATTGGCACGATACGGATATCGAGCGCTATTTTCGGTATACTCGGCTTTAAATGCATGCCTGTGTTATGGCTCACCCGCTAATTTTATCTAAATACAATTAAATTCCATACACAAGGCTCTCGTCTGATTTATACCAACTCATTTTGCGTTCGTCAGATATATTATTAGTCCTTTCAGGGAAATATTTTTCCATACCGAGCTATCGGTATTTTGAAATTTGCTTTGTACAATAAATCGGTATTGACATAATACCGATACCGAATGGTATATATGGTATACCGCCCAACTATAGTAATCATAAAAGTCATAATCATAAATCATAATAAAGAACGTTGTACATATGTTGTATTTTGCAGAACACACAGAGCGTTAAAGTCGTTTGTAACAGAATGGGTTTTAGTAGTAGTAGCACTAGTAGCAGCAGCCACAGCAGCAGTATATTATCAAAAGTATTAGAATTGTCTTACCTGTCGAAGCAGTTGTAAACGTCATTGGAAGCGTCATCACATCTGCATTTCTGTTTACAGCCCTCAGTCCACTCTTGTCCCTGTCTGTATGGAACACCCTTGTACACACAGTAACCTGCAGACAGAGGATAATTCTACAACTGAAGAGTGTATTTACAAATGTATGCTCTAATTACAAAACTTGTTAAGTCAGGCCTCGAACTTAAGAATGTTTTTACTCACGTTTTAAATCTGATGGTATTTAAATTGTGCAATGAATGTTTGGTTTTTTTTGGTTTTTTAAACAATTATTATTTATTATGGTTTATACATTGGGGATTGACCAACCCTATATCAAGATCTCTTCCTACATTTTTCAAAACATGGCAGACAGAAAATTATCAATTTGCGAGAGTTAGATGGGACAGACAGAGACCGAGAGAGAGAGAGAGAGAGAGAGAGAGAGAGAGAGAGAGAGAGAGAGAGAGAGAGAGAGAGAGAGAGAGAGAGAGAGAGAGAGAGAGAGAGAGACAGAGACAGAGAGACAGAGACAGAGACAGAGAGACAGACAGACATAGAGAGAGACAGAGACAGCCAGATGGACAGACAGACAGACAGACAATGAGAGAGAGATGGAGACAGTGAAAGCTATGTGCACTTTTTGAACTGAGAAGGAATCAATGAACCTACATCCACAGCAATATAAACGTTATTACCCCTTCATTCTGCAAATAGAAGTTGTCTACTTACTGAGTTGAGGAGGAATGACGGGACCTTTGGTTGGTACAGGTGTAGCATTAGGGTTTGGGGTTTGTCCTGGACCCAGTGTGGGCTGCACGTTGGGTCGTGGAGACTGATTTGGACCTGGGGTGGGGACAGCATATGGATTTGGAGTCGGCTTCTGGAAGTCACACGTCATCTTGAAACAGCAGATGTCCTTGCTGTCACGCTCCAGTTTGCACTGTGGTGGGACGAATGGGTAGGTTGGGCACCTGTTTTGGAATTAAAACAAATACTTATATTTATTCAAAAAGGTTTTATGGTAGACTTTTGAAGGCTATATCTACTAAATACAATGCATCACTGACCAAAATAATGGCTGATTCCATTCCATAACCAAAGTGATGGCTGACGCCATTCCACAGTAACTGTTTGAACTTGTGCATTCCTTTTCATCTCTTTGGTGAAACTCTTGGACATATATTTCTTCATTGTTTAAGACGAAGTGACAGACTTCACATCTGTGATGGCAGTACTCATGATGGGTGCCACCAGTGGGGCAGGATATGCTCATGTTTTGTGAACACTTGATTTCATCTGACAGTGATTCATGAGTGCATGTCAGCACTAGATAGAGATTCATGGAATCGACCACCATCTTGCCTAATCCCCATTCAACTCAGCATTGTGCAGAGATTCGGTCTTCATCACGGATAATGGTTTTCTTTTTCAGATTTAATAAGCGAGTGCGAATAATTTTTACATGCTCATATACCACTAGAGTTTCGAGCATGTCCGTCCCGGGGCCTGTCTCTGGATAGCCAGGGGCTTGTCCCGGGACAGATATTTAATAACATTATGATAGCTATAACAGATTACTCACAACATCAACTTGTTCAATAGAAAAAAAAACATCTCTCCATTTTTATTCTACAGGTGATGAAATAAATAAAATGAAATAAATGAAATAAATAAATAAATAAATAAATAATAAATACATAAATAAATAATTAATGAAGAATAAATTACTAGTAGAAAGTAAACATGATTGTAATTTTGTCAATTTTTGTTTTGTTTTCATTTATTTATGTTAAATATCACTAATTATAAGTGGGCATAATAGTAATGTTTCAAGTATTAATTAAGGATTGTCTGTTATTTCTTAACGTTCATCGGAGTAAGAAAGAAAAAAACCCATCCGCAAACTGTGTGAATCGGCAAAGCTGTTCTCACATAAGTTTGCAGATGAAGTTTTTCTGTTCATACCCAGATGAACATAAAAGAAATAGACAATACTTATAATTAAATTTGAATCATACTTGCTAAAATAATAACACTAAAAGATCGTAATTTATTTTGAATTATTTTTGGTATATAAACAATAATGCTCAACAAGACAAATTGTCCATATAAAATGATATCATCAGATATGACATTCCCCAATGACGTAATTTGTATGTCCATCGAAAAATGAATAAATTCCCGTTGCCAAGTCTGGACAAATAAGATGACAGTATGTTGTGATGAATGTAACAGAAATTTACTTAATCTAAGATGAAACTTGTTAAGTGGTGTTAATTAAGAAATGTTTATTAAAACTAACCGTTCTGCACATCTGTACTTGCCAGTGACCTCATTTTCACACACACAGTTGTAATGGCAGCCATCTTGCCACTGCTGGCCTTGGCGGTACTCGGTTCCTTGGTACACACATGCATCTATCAACAGAATACCAGATATGCTAAACTGTTCCTTGGTACACACATGCATCTATCAACAGAATACCAGATATGCTAAACTGTTCCTTGATACACACATGCATCTATCAACAGAATACCAGATATGCTAAACTGTTCCTTGGTACACACATGCATCTATCAACAGAATACCAGATATGCTAAACTGTTACTCAATTTGAGTAAGATCTGTTTATTTACCTTGTATTAAAATCATTTTATGTTCATGTAGTAATGCTCATGGGAAGAAATCATTTTTTAGCCACATTAATAATCAGCTTGTAGATTTTTAACATACGCTAATTGTGACATACATTCTTAGAGCACAAACTGGGCCATATTTTCAAAACTATCTTAGTGCTGCAATATCATAAAACTATGATCATGCTATGATGTGTGTCACAGTGTTGTCTTAACAACGGTCTTAGATATTGCAAAGCTGAGATATGTAGCTTTGAAAAGATAGGGCCTGGCTTTAAGCCGAGTTCAGACCAGCACTCTTCTCCCTAACTGAATAGTAACCCTAACAGTCAGCATTTAGGTACATCCATTAAATCTTATCTCATCTCTTGTGTATTATACTGAACCGTACTGTACCATACTATACCATGCTGTACCATACCATACCATACTGTACCATACTATAACGTACTGTACCATACCATACCGTACTGTTTTTATATGTGTATGAGACATGGGGATTTTGGTTTTGGTGTGAATGTAGTTGCAACACCTCATGACTATTGAAATTGAAAAACATTTCATGGCAAAAACAGAATTGTACCTGAAAAAATATTTGGTCAAATATCTTGTGACCCTCACGGTGTCCCACCCCAGGACAATATCATCACATATGTCTATGATTGCACTGTGTGTATTGTATTGTAATGCTACTGAAATGCACTGTACTTTCTCTATCTAACTTGTATAGAAGTACATGAATCTGAATGAATCCACTAAATGATGAACACTAACGTCTTGGAGCTGGTGTTTTTCCATTCACGCCAGGAGTTGGAGTTGGGGCCAGACCCGTGATGAAACCAGGAACATTGGTAAACATCGTGGGTACGGCAGACACCCCAGGTTTGGGTGTGGGGTATCCGTTAGGTCCTGGTGTCGGGGTGCAGTCCGGAACCTGACAGCACTGGGGATCTTTAGGATCGGCCACCATCCGACACTGTGCGGGAACATTGGTGTATGTTGTACATCTGTAGAAAGGAAAATAGACCAGGTCAGTGGAAGACATGGAAAGGGAAGGGAAGGGGAAGGGAAGGGAAGGGAAGGAATATTCGGTTAATGACACCTGACCACATTTTAAATTAAGATTATGTGGTGTCCAGTGAAAGTGAGAGAGAGAGAGAGAGAGAGAGAGAGAGAGAGAGAGAGAGAGAGAGAGAGAGAGAGAGAGAGAGAGAGAGAGAGACAGACAGACAGACAGACAGACACAGAAAAAGACAGAGTTAAAGTTTGTTTTGTTTAATGACACCACTAGAGCACATTGATTTATGAATCACTGGCTATTGGAGGTTAAATATTTGGTCACTTTGACATATAGTCTTACTACTCTTAGAGAGGAAACCTGCTACATTTTTTCCATTAATAGCAAAGGATCTTTTATATACACCATCCCACAGACATGGTAGCACATACCACAGGCTTTGATATACCAGTCATGGTGCACTGGCTGACATGAGAAATAGTCTAATGGGCCTACCAATGGGGATCGATCCCAGACCAACCACACATCAAGTCTCGCTGTGGTATGTGCTATCCTGTCTGTGGAATGGTGCATACAAAAAATCCCTTGCTACTAATGGAGCGGGTTTCCTCTCTACTATTGTATGTCATAATTACCAAATGTTTGACATCTAATAGCTGATGATTAATAAATCAATGTGCTCTAGTGATGTCGTTAAACTTTATTATAGGCAGAAATGTTAAAGTTTGGATCAGAGATATGAATTTTGGTGAAGCTACCCCTTGTGAACATGAAACGTACCTGTCACTGCACCTGTAGAAGTTAGTCTTGCCATCCTCACAAACACACACCTTATCACATCCATCGTACCACTGCTGGCCCTGGACGTAACGGACATTTTTGTAGTAGCAACTTGCTGAAAGAAAAGAAAAAACAGAAACATCTAAATGTAAAAGGTAGGCCTCCGAGAATTGAACATCTGTATGACCCATTTATCGCTTACAGAGAAATAAATCCAAGTAACCCATTTCCTTTTTGCGTAACCTAGTGTTCTCGGTGTTCCATTTAAGCAGTGCGGCCCACTCCACTATTGCATTTTGCCGCCCTCCAATGATTTATTAATCATCGGCTATTGGATGTCGAACATTTCTGACTCGTGAAACCCTCTAAATTTTTCCATTAGCAGCAAGCGATCTTTTATATGCACTTTTCTACACACAGAAAAACACATACCACAGCCTTTGACCAGTTATGGTGCACTGGTTGGAATGAGAAAAACCCCAATCAGTTGAATGGATCCACCGAGGTGATTTGATCCTGTGACGCAAGCACCTCAGGCAAGCACTCGACCAACTGAGCTAAATTCCGCCCTGCCCCTAAGAAAGTTAGATGATGATTTGATAATTTTCTTAGAAGGGTACACACTTATTTGTGTGAAAACAGATCTGATATACACATAATACCTTTTATTAAACTCAGCATCCAATTAAAAACACATGACCTCGATAATTTTCTTAGAAGGGTACACACTTATTTGTGTGAAAACAGATCTGATATACACATAATACATTTTATTAAACTCAGCATCCAATTAAAAACACATGACCTCGATAAGAAAGTATGGCAGATAACTCCCATATATCAGTTACGCATTTGGCAATTACATGTGTATGACTTCAATATCATGTTCAGTAGGGCGAGCAATTGAGTACTATACTGGTATACCATCGTCTTCTATCACATGATATTCAACTAATGTTACTGCTCAAAAACCAGTCTATTTTGCAACAGCAATTATCTTGACACATGCTTCATAAATCAACTGGCAAAGTTACTCGTGGATTTCCGATATCAGTGAATACATCCAAGATATTTCAAAGAGTGTCTTACCCTGAGGTTGTGGTGTCGGGATTGGGTTGGCTCCGGGGGTGGGTGACACGCCCGGTTTGTTGGTCGGGGGACTGAGTGTGGACCCCGGTAAGGGTGTTTGTAGTCCGTGGGGTGCTGTACAGGATGGCACCTTGCAGCAGGAGTCATTCAGATCAACCACCATTGTGCAGTACGGAGGAATGTTCATGTAAGCAGGACATCTAAATAATAGTATGGAATGAATGGAAGGAATAAATGCAATGAATTAATGGATGGATGGATGGATGGATGGATGGATGAATGGGTGGGTGGATGGGTTTGGGTGGGTGAATGGGTGGGTTTGGATGGATGGATGGACGGATGGATGTATGGATAGATAGGTGGGTGGATAGATGGATGGATGGATGGGTGGGTGGATGGGTTTGGGTGGGTGGATGGGTAGGTGAATGGGTGGGTTTGGATGGATGGATGGACGGATGGATGTATGGATAGATAGGTGGGTGGATAGATGGATGGATGGATGGATGGATGAAGGAATGGATGGATGGATGGATCGATGGATGGATGGATGGATCGATGGATGGATGGATGGATGGATGGATGGATGGATGGATGGATGGATGAAGGAATGGATGGATGGATGGATGAAGGAATGAAGGAATGAAGGAATGGATGGATGGATGGATAGATGATTGAATTAATGAACGAATGAAGAACCAAATCCATTTCATTACATATTACTTAACTAAATGGTTTTAGCAACCTAAGAACAAACTTAATAGCCTAAATGAACGAATAAATTAATTTTACATTCAAATTTCTTTTTAAATGAACATTATATATTTTTAATTTATGCTCTGCATCTCAAATCTTCAGTATATCAGAATTAAGATTGTTAAACGGAAAGAAAAGAAAGGAATGTTTGTTTAACGACACCTCAGCACATTTTAAACTGTGGCTATATGCTTATTTTAACACATGGGTCAAGAGAGAAAATAAAGAAAATCACTGCTATGCCACACAGGCTACTCCTACCAAATATGCAGTAAGAGGTATTTTATATGCATGGACTTTCCCACAGCCAGGACAGTACACACAACAGCCATAGCGCACTGACTGGGATAGATAAATGTTTTTTTATCAATGGTGATTGATTCAGCAAATTATTGCACCTGAAGCAAGTGATCTGCCACTGAGTGACATCACTTTCTTAAAGACTTTAAACAATAAATTAACCCCTTCATCTCGTTCTAGCCAGTGCAACACAACTGCTATATCAAAGACCATGGTATGTGCTATCATGTCTGTGGGATGGTGCCAATAAAAGATCTTTTACTACTAATAAAAACATTTTTATCTAAGACTATATGTCAGAATTACCAAATGTTTGATATCCAATAGTCGATGACTAATAAATCAGTGTGCTCTAGTAGTGTCGTTAAACAAAACCCCTGAAAAAAACTTCTGAACCCCTTCACTAACTATGTGTACCGCAAAACAAAGATCTACATATACACACCTCTCAGTACATTTGTATTTGCCAGTTTTCTCATCTTCACAAACACAGTTAAATTGACATCCATCCTTCCAGGTGTCCCCGGTGTGGTACAGGATATGATGGAACTCACACATTGCTGTCACAAACACAACATAGAGATCATCATAGTTCTAATACAAGCTGCATGTAACATCAAATTTGATTGGTTAATATAACATGTCACTATTTATAATATGTTGGAACTTGCACATGGCTATGTGGCATATAAACTGGCATTAATAAGTGACAAACTGTGATATGTTGGCTTTTATTGAAACAGAATATAGAATCCATCATCTTAATTCAATCTGCATGTAACATGAAGTTTGATTGGTTAATCAAACACA
This sequence comes from Gigantopelta aegis, assembly GCF_016097555.1. Classification (NCBI taxonomy): domain Eukaryota; kingdom Metazoa; phylum Mollusca; class Gastropoda; order Neomphalida; family Peltospiridae; genus Gigantopelta; species Gigantopelta aegis. The sequence goes on along the minus strand of NC_054712.1, from coordinate 58,166,471 downwards.
TTTGTGGCACATAAACTTGTCACAATATATAATATGTTGGAACTTGCATGTGGCTGTCATAAAGAAAAAATAGGAATCTTTATCCCAATTCAATCTGCATGTAATATGTAAACAGACATAGAGGTGTACGTACATGTAGTGTTGGGTTTGTTATGATCGGGGTTGACTACTGAACCATGGATCACTCCAGGGATGGCTGTTGGGATGGGGTACGGCAGGGGAGTAGGGTTCACATTAGGGTTCACCGGTGGGGTCATGCCAGGAGCCAGGCTTGGTGCGGGCGTGTTGTGGATCGTCAGCGGACAAGACGGGACCTTGCAGCATGTATCTTTAGGATCGGTCACCAAAGAACAGCCAAGAATTGCTGCAGCATCAAATCGTGGACATCTGTGAATTAAAATACAACAGAAGACAAGTAGCTTCATTGGTTTTGTAATCAATTTAATTTGTAATCAATTATGATATGAAATACGACATGCTACAATATAGAAGATATACATATTGATATGTAAAATGGTTGACAGGCTCTTCAACCAAAGATAACAAGCATTTGGAGAGTACTTCTAAAGCAATACATGTCCCCTACCAGGCCCAACATTTTTTTATATCTCCTTAATTCAAGGGCCATAACTCTGAAAAGTGGGTAAATCACCACTAAACTTCAACTTGATCTGTAAAGCTATATACAGATGATAAAGCTATATACAAAATTTCATCTTGATATCTCCAGGCATTGCAAAAATCCAGAAATCTCCTAAGTTCAAGGGCCATAACTCATTAAAAATGAGTAAATCGCCATGAAAGTCAAACTTGTTCTGTAATCGTACATGATAAACCTATACACAAAATTTCAGCTCAATATCTAAAGGTCTTATGAAAAAAAAGTCTGGAAAACAAATGTTCACATCTTCTAAGTTCAAGGACCATAACTGCGTCAAAAATGGGTAAATCGCCATGAAAGTAAAATTTGATCTGTAACAGTACGTGATAAAGCCATATACAAAATTTCATCTCAATATCTTGGGGCATTGCAACAACAAAAATCCAGAAAACTAATTTTCATATCTCTTAAGTCCAAGGGCCATAATTCTATCAAATTTGGAAAAATGATCATAAAAATCTGTAACAGTACATGATAAAGGTATATACCAAATTTCATTGTGGAAAATAATTTTGGAAAACTATGTGGGACAGACAGACAGACAGACAGACAGACAGGAAGAGGACTAATACTAGTAGATT